>NC_051161.1:131240574-131432054 GCF_013339745.2 Dermacentor silvarum | reverse complement strand
TCAACCAGCCAATCATCCCGAAACAAACACATCAAACCAATTAACTTGCAAGTCAGTCAATCAGCTAATCAGCAACAAAACAGGTCAATTCGTCAGTCACCATAGCAAAGCCACAGCCCAGTAGCAGTTGACAAACCACCACTAACTGACATCAAATCAAAGAACCATGCTGCTTTGAGAAGGCCTAACAAGGTTCTTATGTGCTCTTGCATGCGCACAGGCCAAGCCTTCATGGTGTGTGGAACGGGGAGACCCAGCGGCCCTGTGGAGGCTGAATGACGACCAATGGGGGGGGACGGCAGGCAGTCAGCGGGGCGGGTCCGTGCTGGCACGCTTCGCCCTGTCGCGGGGACCTTCTACGCCTCGCCCCCTGGAGGCGCGCTTCCTCTGTGAGGGAGCGACCCTATCCGGTGCAGCTTTGAGCTGATTGGCCAGGGCTACCGCGTGTCTCTAGTCAAGAGGAATATTGTCGGGTGAGTAGCCACTGAGCTGCTTTTATTCTGTGCACGTGTACCTTCAAGCAGCTGCTGTCGGTGCAAATTCAGACAAGTTGAAAATGACTAGAATGTATGCAGTGTTTCTGGGTTTGCCTGCGCTTGCGCAGTGACCTAATTCAGGCTCCGAAATGTACATTTGGGACAGTGAAATGCTTGAAAAATGGCTACAGAGCACTATTGCTCTCATGTAACATCATAGCAGGGTACTCTGACCAGTCTTTCTTCTTTTTTTTTTTTTTTAATTTCAGTTTCAATATACGTGATGTTATTCTCCTATGACTTTTTCATGCGTGAAAGTTTGTTTTCCCGAGATCTCAATGTTAATAAAGGTGTAGTGAGAGAGACGAGAAAAACACAATAAAAAATAAATGAACGAGCTTTCTTCATAGAAACCTAAAAGAGATTTGCATGTCAACGCATCTGACAGCCTAGCTGTAATGGTTTCTGAAACATGGAACTCTGAAAACCAATTTCAATTTTCTATGTTTCTGCACGCAGTTATAATGCTGTTATTTCTGCGTGTTCATGTTAGTCTTGGCAATTATCCTTTTTTGAGCTTCCACACACCCTTGGTCATCAGGTGTGCAAGATGCTCGATTGGTCTTGTTTAGTAGTAGAATAAATTTTTACTGAAAATGTCAGGACAGAGTGACAGAATTAAGCTGCGTGGACTTTGCCATCTCCTTCGAGTACGTGCTAGACAAGCTTCAAAACTGGTCTTTTCATGCCTCATACAAGCTCATTTACATGCAGGCAAATACCTATGCGAGCCGTGACATTTGCCCGCGACGGCGATGAGGCCGTCCCCTGCCACCTGTCCCAGCCTCCCCGCCGTCAAGCCCCGACGAACAAGACAGCAGCGCTCCACAACCAACCACAGCGGCGGCGGCCCGCGCCGTTGCTGGTCCGACAGACGACGAGAGTGTCGCCACTACGCCTCCCCCCACCTTTGAACCACCCCCTCCGCCCCCACCCCCACACTTCTCCTTCGGAGATCTTCCTGCGAGATCTCCAGCCTCCTGTCACTCAAACCCAAGTCCCCACCCCGAAGCCCTGCCTCTGTTGCTCAAACCCGAATCCCGCCCTTGAAGCCCACCTCTTGTCGCTCAAAACCCGATGTGCCGCCCCCGATGTCCCGTCCCCACCCCAGCAGCAGCAACAGCACCAGGCCTCGCCTCCTCCTATATTGCGCTCACGGCTATATCTCGGCCTCAACCGTCAACCGTCGTCGCAGCCAGCGTCTTCTGCCTCGCCCTGCAACTTGTGGGCGCTCTGGCGACGTAGCAGTTAGTAGGTCAATGAGAAAAAAAAACTCGCGATAAAACGTGCGCACACACATACGCACCACCCGGGGCGAGGACAGAGAGAGAATGGCACACTTATGGCCCTTCTTGACTTTCCTTCGCTCCGTGTCCTCCCAGTTACCAAGACGAGAGAGAGTTCGACAAGAGCGACGAATGGTCCCTCTTGTAGACAGAAAGTTGAAGCGGGCTATCTTGTGTCGTCGCTTGTAAAAACCGGCAGTCATTGCATCGTGCCCATCCTATTCCATGCTGCGGAGATGACCTCTGGAAGGCGCCCGTGGTACACAACGGTTGTGGTAGATGCCTGGTGGATACAGACCTTTCTTTCAAGACGACGCAGCCAGAACATGTTTTCCCGAGTGGCGATGGTGGGCAGCGGTGACGGCGGCAGCGCAGATGTTACCGGCTTCTGGCAACTCTCGTGCAAAAATGTTTCCTTCTCTCGTTGGCTCTCGCCGACGGTGTAATATAAACTGACCTAACAGTAGCCCTGCTCTGCTGCATTTCACCGTTGCATTGGTACATAGAGAGGATATTTTTAACGAGACTCGATCCAGTCTTTTTGCCTTATGCCTCCTTTGTGCTTTGCCCTGTTCTGCCTGCCGTCTGCCAGTTGCCGTTGCAGACGACGTGTGTTCGCAGACTAATTTGCTGCAGTTACCGTTGCCTCCGTTCCGCCGTCGCGTTGTCTGTGTTTTCCCGCGTGACCTTGTAAATATTGCAGTTAAAGAGAGATCACCTCAAGAACAGCCTGAAGTTGCTGCTGCTCTTTTTCCCTCGTTTTATTAAAAAGCTGGTCGCTTGTTCGGCAATTATTTGTTTACTCTAGCCTTATTTTAAATTTTTTGGAATGAATGCGTTGTTTAATTGTACCATCCGTTGTTGCTGACATTTGTCTAACCATAAGTATATACATAAATATATACATTATATATATATTATATTACACACAATGTTGTTGATTTGATGGAATGCTTTGCTTTACATGAGCAACAAAAAATAAAACTCAAAAAACAGCTTGCAGAGGAAGCAATAAAATTGTGCCTTTTAAAGCAAAAACTGTCTTTGTGTTCGATTTTTTTTTTTCTTCCAAGGTCCGTAGTAGACGTTGAAACCTTGAATGTGAAAGCCCATTAGTTTCATGTTGTAAAAAAATTGGCTGTGGTTTAGCTCTGGTTAAACCTAGTCGAGTAGCAATAGCTACAGACCCCTGGCTGTGCTTAGACTTAGCTTGAATTAGACATGTTGTTATTAAACTTAGTGGTTTCCCACTAGACTAAGAAAGGGAGACGTTGTGATCAACCAAACGGGTAAAACTGCAGCGAGCGCCCAACGGAAGGAGTAGTGGCCGCGCGGCGACTGTGACGAGGCGAGTTGCCGGAGAATCTAGGCCCGTGGGTGACGTCGCACAGAGGGCGCTCGCCACGCCCTCTGTGTTCACGCCTTTGTGTTCAGCTAGCATCAGATATTGTTGTTCATGAATTTGCCTAACCTTTGGCTTCAAACAGCTTTGTGACCAAGTCGATAATTTTTGGCAAATTAAGCAGTTGAGTTGATTATTCACAATATTCTGCATGTGCAGTCTTATTGCCGTCTGCATAGACAGAAGTAGGACTGCTTTGAGATTTGGGTGATACGGATAAAGCCAAACAAAACACAAAAAAAAAAAAAAAAAAAACCATCAAAATGTTTGAAGCCGCAAGCACAAAGATCAGGCAAATCCATGTACTACACATCATTCCGTGGTAGCTGAATGGTCGTGGTGCCCTTTATTAATTTTGACGGGGAATCTCCGTGGTGGTGCTTTATGCAAAGAAGGCTTAGGGAGCACCTTTTCTCGTTCCCTGTGAAATAAAAAAAAGAATTTGTTTGCGCTCTTTGCTCAAGACAGTGCTCAAGTTGTTCAAGATGTATGGCGTCTTAGTGCTTTAATCCTTGAAAATACTTTGAAAAGGCCTTGAATGTCCTTTCATTTTCTCCAGAAAAGGCTGCTATGGGCCCTCTTTAACACATTTTTTCAGAAAACATTGGGCTACTGGTAGAAGGCGTTCTGGCTCAAGGTGGTTGCAGTTTTATTGCCTATGTATTAATGACATTGGTTCCGAGGCTGTAAAACTGAAGTGCCATTTAGGTGGAGATTGGCACCTTCAACGAAAGGTATTTTGGTTGAAGCACCTTTTGTTGCAGAACCCAAACTCTGTAAACTTAGACCCCGCCTGTACAAAGAAGGTTTACGAGCCTTTGTGCATGGTCAATGGGATTATTTTTTGTTACTTTCGTGTATTCTTTGTTTGTTTTTTTTTTTGTTCATAATTTATCTGTTTAATATTATTGCATGTGACATCGAGCACAGTCATTATTTTGACTCCAAGGTGTCTGGGTATAGACGCCGACTACAGGGGGGTTCCCCCCAAATATTCCAGGAACCCCAGCACACACAGCCTACCCCCTTGTTCGGTGTCATTACCAGATTCTGTTACATCTTTGAGATTAAATTTAAGTTGCCACTACCTTTTCACTTAAAATTTATGTGGCTGAAAGTTTACTGCATCTGTTGGTGCTGACGTGCACGGATTTTAATGCATACTTTCGTTTTATTTCTGCAAATCTGACAGTGGGAGGACAAGTGCATTAGAAGCACCAGTGGTGTCCTACTCATCCGTAGTTTCCCTTCGTGTTTTTTTTTAAATTCCCACTGTGAACACCATGCAGAACACAATATGTTTAAACGTATACACAAGGACAAAGTTTATTCTATTTTTTAAGGAGAAGTACCGTAAAAACCGGACTATAGGTCGAACCGGAATATAGGTCGACCCCCAACTAACCGATTCTAAAAATGAAAAAAAATATTTTCAATGGCAAGGTACCGAAAGACACCCTTACCTTAAACAAATGCGACTCAGCCGGTTGCACAATGTTGACAGTATTTATTTAATGCTGCTCCGATCGTGATGATAAGGTGGTGACAACACGCGGGTCGATGGTCACACGATACAAAGCCCACGGCAAACCTCACGGGTGGCGTGGGCTCCTGTACTCAATCGCCTTTTCTTCAAGGCGACGGTGAATTGCCGTCGGCTTCCGTCATTTGAAACAAAATGTGAAAAAGCAGACTCAATGCTATGGCGAAGGCCACTGTTTACTTTCATATGCCATTGTTGCAAGATCCGCCCTCAGTTTTCCGCCAACGTCCGGTATATAAGACGAGGGTCGACTTTCGCAATGGTTTTTTGAAAAAAAGTTCGAACTATGTTCCGGTTTTTACGGTAGGTAGCCAATAACAATATGTCTAATGGTAGGACAGCCTATGAGAATCAATAGGAGTCATGCACAGCAGCGCTTATACTTGGACTCACAGTAAAAGAAATTGAGATCTGCCAGTCTTTTGTGGTGCAAGGGGACTATGCCTGTGAAATTGAACTGCCTCTTACTATGAGGTCTTGTAAATTATATATATTATATATATATATATGCATCACTTCAGTGAACAAATCTTAGGTCAGACGAAGTTCCTTCAAGTGACTGTTTTATATATATATATATATATATATATCGAGCCCCTCGTTTCCCTTCTCTCGTTTATATATGTACATATATTGATGGGGTTCGGAAAGCTGGTCGGGTCGGTCTTGACGTGGGCCGCAGTAGTTGCTGTGCAAACATGATATCTGACTGAGCACGAGTTCTTCAGAATGCAACTGTCAAGGAAAGGGATCCAACTGACTGGGCAAGATGCCAAAGTGCCTTAGATTTAGGTGCATGCAATAATACTGTCGGGCTGTCAAGATTTCCAGAGCCACCACTATGGCTTCCCTTACAGTCCATGAGCAGCTTTGGAATGCACAGTCAGTCGATCTTGGCACGAAAGTTATAGTGAAAATTTTTTTCCATGAGTACCCACGCCTTTTGTGATTGTGCTTAAGCTTATGTGGTGAAGTCTGTGGCGAAACTCAAGGTAGTTAGCATATTCAACTGGTCGTCATATTAGAGCTCTTTGGCAGCGATTCAGTGGTCGTGCAAGGCGGCAAACTAAGCTTTACTGAGCGCATAAGTGCGGGCTAAACGGCGTAATCAAGCACGAATAAAAGCTATTTGAGCCGTTGGTTTTTAATACAGCTTTTAAGGGTGTATTTCACGACATTAGTACCACTACCAGAGCACTCTGAAGCGACCACTCGTATGTGGGTCATTAGATGTAGGCAGTGTTCTAGTAACATTGGTTGCAGGGCACTATAAGACTGGAGCACCAGTTCCTGCGCTTTCTGGCGTGAGCCAGCATGCTTAGTGTGCTTTCCATGTGGAAATAAGGAATGACACTGATCATGATATCGATGCTACTTTATTAGCGAATGCCGCGCATGCTGCGTTATAAAATAATGAAGTAGTTTGGATTGGTAAGGGCAACACAACAAGCACAACAGGGAGATGGAAAGAAATTGGATCGCGGCCATTTCATTGGGCGGCAGGACAGCTGACAAGCAGCGGCGGCGATTAGGTGGCAGTTAGCAGAGTCGAATGCCACCGTCATCATGGAAGCTATGCGGCGATGTCTACCAGATGCCAGATGATCGTCCCCCGTGGGTTGGCACCGGATGGCAGCTCTCGAGCCTTTGTCGTCGTCGATCTGGGCACCTGGATTGGAAGAAAGCACTTACAAAAAGAAAGAAAGGGCAGCTATTTAACAGAACTGATGAAAGAGTTCGATCTTGTCCTAATCCCTTTTTTGCTCTCCATACATTCATGAATGCTGACATGCAACTCGCCCAACATGCTGTAATGCTGGAGTCCTAGAGGGTGGAAGGAAAGGTAACAACATTAGCTGTTCAGAAACAAAACCATTTAAGTTTCTATTTACATAGGGCTGGTCTGGGACCCTCACCAATTTGTTCTTTCGGAGGGAATGAGACCGTAAAAAATTGCTTTCATTTCTGGTCGAGGAACTTGAACGGCTACGAATTTATCATTGGGTGCCTCGATCTTGGGCACAGCGACGGGGAAGGTTTCACTGCAGAATTTCCTCGTAGGATCAATGACTTTAAATGCTAATTCAAAATTTAATGTGTTGTTTCAACAAAACTGATATTTTGTTTTCCACTTAATCCTAACCTCTCCTAAATTAATTCTTCCCACATGTCTCTGTTCATTCTAACATATCTGTACAAAAAGCTTGTTTTCTTATTTTCTTACATTTCATATCTGGCCATTCCCCCAGAGTGGGTGCGCCAATACATTTACAAAACCTGCACACTGCACTAGAAAGTACTCTACGAACAAAACGGCAATATTATGCCTCAATTCTGGCGTGCGAATTTAAATGTGTAGGGTCCAGAGTGCTGCCAGTAGAATTGTTAACTGAATCGTCGCTAAATCTGATAATTCAGCCTTGCCGTTCTGTAAGAGAATCGAACAGACAGAATTAATAAAAAGACGGAAGTCAGAGCTCCACCATGCTCCGCAGGCTCTGAGACCGCCAGCTTACTAAATTACAACAAAGTTCTGCAGTCACGGTGATCGATAGTAGCGTTTCGCTACAGCCACTGTAGTTTCGCTTGCGTACAGCAACGTGCGCCATTTTCCTAGCGCCATGCACATCGCGCACGAGCTCAAACACGCGATGCGCTGAGTACCCGAGATCGCTTCGGCCAGGCTCTTTAAGAGGGCGCCCCACACTTTTTTCTCACATGCGGTTAGGGCAACGTCAACTTGTCGCTAATGCAAACAACGCCTCCTATAAAGACTGGGGCGTTGATGCAAACCAAAAGGCATTGTGCAACGAACATGGAGGAAGGAAAAAATTTTACCTCCATGCAAACGAATGACACCAGCTGCAGCTGGCGGGACAGAGCTAAAGTTGTCCATACTCTAAAAACGTAAATTTCGTTTGTTTGAAAGGTGGCGCCGCGGCGCGGTGCTGTGGCTCTTGTGGGCAGGCTTGTAGATATATCGGGGGTGTGGTCTTTTCGCTCCTTTGCCACTTTCGCTTTCGCTTTGCGTTTGCGCGCCGAAAGTCAACTGAGTTGGGAGTGTGTGCGGTTGTGGATCGAATGGACGTGGAAAGTGAAGCTTCTCGGCTGCATGAAGCGTGAGTTACGGTAACAACGCAGCTTTATCTCGGCAAATAGCTTTCTTCTTACATGCAATAAGTACATCTATTCCTTGAAGCCGTGACACGCGATATGAAAGGCCGCAACACGTAACGTAATTCGAGGTTTCGGATACCAGTTCCACGCACGATAATTGATGTAACCTGTTTCGGACTGATCTATTTCGTTTCTGCAAGTTATTTGAATTGTCTGCAGCGTTTTCACTCATTTCGAAGGTGGTATGGAGGTCAGACTTCATGCTGCGAATGCGTGGGCGCGATTGCGCCGTGATTTATTATAAAACTAACACTGCTGTTAACTCAAGTCACGTCTTTTTTAGAGCAAATAAGTATTAGCGCAGCTTGAACCGTGCCGGTAGATGCAATATATAGGCGTTCTGTTTTTTTTTTTCTCTTAAATGGTAGGCACACTTCTGCAACCTTGCAGAATTGCAACCAATTTCTAGAGAAACTTATTAATTATACAATAATATAATAATAATAAATATAATGCGTAGGATGGATAACCGGTGGACCGTCATTAAAGTTACGGAATGGGTACCAAGAGAAGGGAAGCGCAGTCGAGGACGGCAGGAAACTAGGTGGGGTGATGAAATCAGGAAATTTGCAGGCGCAAGTTGGAATCAGCTAGCGCAAGACAGGAGTAAATGGAGATTACAGGGAGAGGCCTTCGTCCTGCAGTGGACATAAATATAGGCTGATGATGATGATGATATAATTAAGATAATCAAGGTATATTTTACAGTTTGACGGAATGTAGTGCATGATGCGTAAGAATGCTACCATTATAGTACGTGGGTTGAATTTTCTGGGCGCAAAGTGCAAAAACATTTGTGTACTAGAATCTCGGGTGTTCAAAATTAAGCTGGAGCCGTCCCCTGCCGTCTCCCTCAGAGCCATCATGCAGCTGTGGAACAAGCTAGATGCATAGATTTTTGGAGCACTATGCCGACAGCCTTTTGTTAGCATGTCTGCTGCAACATGTTTCCTGGTTCTTCGTTATGTACAAGAGCGCTCTTCACAATGTCGTGGCATGTGTTAGAGATATGATGTCACAATGTGGTGATTTGAAAACTTTTATTGTAGAGATATAGATGTCACAGATGTGGTGATTTGAAAATTTTTGTATGACGGTACACAACACACGTGCCTATATATATTGTCACTGACAGCCCTTAAAGTTACTTGTATTAATTTACCAGTCTGTGGCATTTAGCCTAGTATTTCGCATATTACTTCTGCTCATCGTAAGTTTCTCAAACTCGCATTCTGTTCAGTGTTGTACAAAACTGCAAATACAGAAGGTTTTTAAGTTGGAGTTGGAAGTTTGAATGAATACTGAGCCTCTTTTTTTTTTTGTCTGTCATCCGAGCATAATTCCTCAGTTATTTAACAAATTTAAGCGCACCTCTTATAGGCAGAGGCTGCAACAAATGAAGTGTTGAAGGGCACTTTTATGTGCAATGAAATGGTTTAGAGTACATGTTCCCCGATGAAACACCAAGGACTGTCATTGATTTGTACAACCTAACACGCACAACACTGCTAAGGGATGATAGGCATTTTTGACGTGCTGTTACATAAAAGGTATTTCCTTGTAAAACGATATCAGCCTAGTTGCTTGCCAACTTTTAACCCTTTAAATCTGCCTTTCAGGACTTGCTTTCATAGAATTTTGCTATTTCAAAGCTGTTTAAGTCCACAGTGAAGCATGGCATATTTGATCCCCAGTATATTTCGCATGGATTTAAAAATTTTCTCTTGAGTGTCATGCTGTGTTTTAATAACAAGTCTGAAGAGGTATGCCTATGGTCCTAATTTAGCCTAAAGTCACCATGGAGTGTTCTAAGTAGCATCACAGCACTATGGATGAAGTGAGCTGCAGCCCGCAAAAAAGTGCAATTGTTGAGGCAACCATGCAATGGACAGGCAAAAAGAAAGCATGGAGGGTAGCCGTAGCAACGTGCCTTACACCACTGCTTGTCATCTTAGACCTTTTTCTGTGCGGTCACAGAAGTTTAACTCTTTAAGTGCCCCTGCATTTACACTTGAGGTTGGCACAGTCCAGAAATGGCGTGAGGGAGACTCGGGCAGCAAGAGAGCGATATCCATCCCTTTTACAATGGCAGATTGTGTCAGTCTCTATGGATGTGCAAGCAAAGGAGATTGAAGCACGCACAGGAGCCCCAACCATCTACAAGGGCAGGCGGGCCGAGCGCCAACAGTAGGGAGATCATTCGTTACTGTAGTGCCCAAACACCTTTTGCAAAACAAATGGGCCCACTATGATAGAGAGCAAGCACAAACTGCGAAATTAGACCGCAAGACCCTCATGACTGTAGCATAAGTTAGGCATGTAAGCTTTTTAATGTGTGAATCGTACGCGCCTTTCAGTGGGCGTTGGCGGGCAGCAAGAATGCAGACGTGGCTAAAGACATGTTTCTTCTTTACCCAGTTTCTGGCTTTCACCTGGACTTGGCCATTGCCTTGACGGATCAACCTGCTATCGTGCTGCACCAGATAAATGCTATCGCCCGCACCGTGCTGCTGACGGCGGCGGATGACTATCAAGTTCTTGTTTCCAAGTTCCACTGGAGGACAGCAACGGTGCTCCCTCTGCCCTGGTCAACCACATCACTGAGGACATCACCCGACGTGCTGTATTTAAGCGGCAGGGCAATCGTACGCGCCTTTCAGTGGGCGTTGGCGGGCAGCAAGAATGCAGACGTGGCTAAGACATGTTTTTCTTTACCCAGGTTGGTACTTCATATCCTGCATTCTAAACGCTCGAGTAATCGCTGCTTGCTGCTCGTCCCACGCCCACATGTTTTGGTACTTTTGGTTGCGGATTGCTTTCAAGTATTGAAAATGTTGCTATTGTCGGTGATGTGGAGCAAAACCCTGGACCCGATGAAGTTGACAAAGGCAATGCTGAAGTACTGGCTGCCATAAATGCTCTGGCGAATACGATGGAAGCACGGCACGCTGAAGTGATGTTTTCACTTGACGAGGTAAAAGCTAGTCAAAAACTATTGGAAGAACGAGTGTCTGACATCACCACGAGATTAAGAACTGTCGAAGAAAAAGTAAGCGCTCTAGAAAGCACTCACAATTTGGATGCGACCGAAGTTCATCGCGTTGCTGCTAATATAGTGCGAAGTGAAAATGCTGCACTGCAGGCACGGCTTGACGACTTTGAGGATCGTTCGCGCCGTGAAAACTTAATTATGTATGGACTGAAAGACAACTTTTCAGAAAGCTGGGCTCACACTGAAGAAGCCGTACGAGCTGTTCTTGCAGATCATCTATCTTTAGAACTTCCTGCAGACGCAATTTCACGAGCGCATAGACTTGGCCCTTTTGTTACCGGCAGAAATCGTCCTATAGTTGTGAAGTTTGCATCGTTTAAAACAAGAGAGACTGTTCTAGCACAGAAGTCTAAACTGAAAAATACGGGAGTCGCTCTACAGGAGGACTTTTGTAAAGCAACGAGGCAGATACGTAAAAAGCTGATAGATTTCGCCAAGGCTACCACACAACCCTACAACCTAAGATATAATCGATTATATATAAATAAGAATGCTACGTCTTCTGCAAAGAAACTGATAGCGTCTGTGAAATCGATTCCCCTGGCGCATTTGCATCTGGTAACTACGTATCTTCCTCAGATCCGCAACGCGTTGCTGGTTTTTCTCGGGCACATGCCTCCAATGATGCTACTACTTCCACTGTGCCACCCCCTCATAGTACTTCGACTTAGAATCAGCGGCCGTTCAGGCGAAGCACATCGGCGACTATTCATTCCTTCTTGCGAATATCAGAAGTATATTAAAGAAGCGTGATACCTTATCATGTTTAATGGACACGTGCGTAGCCGATATCGTTGTTTTAACCGAGACTTGGCTGTCAAGTAAAGTTAAGAATTGTGAACTCTTTTCTTGTGAAAAGAAATATACAGTGTACAGACATGACCGAAGTGACCGATCAGGGGGCGGTGTTCTGATTGCTGTATCTGAAGGCATAAATTCTTACGTTGTCCCTATCCAATCAGAGCTTGAATTTCTCTGTACATGCGTTACCTTAAATCACCACGATGTCATTGTTTGTGCATGTTATCGGCCTCCGCTTTCTGCCCCCACGTTCTGCGATGAACTCTACGATTGTCTGAACAAAGTTGTGTCTCGGCACCCGAAAGCGCCAATTTTTCTTATGGGTGACTTCAATTTTCCAGGTATTCAGTGGAACGATCTCAACCCCATTGCAACTACTAATTCATCCGAGTGTACAGCTTTCATTGACCTCTGTTCTACATTTAATCTTTCCCAGCTCGTACAAGAACCGACTCGCGTTACCCCTTCATGTGCAAATGTGCTGGACCTTGTGCTCACCAACTATCCCGATTCTGTCTCTTCCTTAACCCTACTGCCAGGTTTAAGTGACCACCTTTCAATCCACTTTACTACGCCATCGCGCTCGCGCCGCAGATCGAAACATTCGAAAATAATCCGCGATTACGGGAGAGCAGACTTTCAAGCCATTAATACTGCTTTGGAACAGTTTATTGACGAGTTCTTTCCGCAGTTCTGGGAGCGCACAGTGCAAGAGAACTGGCGGTTATTTCAAACGCAAGTCAAAGCGCTCATCGATAAATATATTCCGCTGCGAAGAATATCTAGCAAGAGACGTTCGCCGTGGTTCAACCTATCGTTAAAACGCCTACTGAACAAGAAAAAGCGCATGTTCCGCCGCTGCAAGAAACTTATGACTGACAGAGCAAGGTTGGCTTATCAATCTATCGCCGCGGAATATAAACGTGCTCTCATCGGTGCTAAACACTATTATTTTCATTCAACCCTTCCTTCTTTACTTACTTCAAATCCTCGCAAATTTTGGAATGTTATCGGCATGCGCGAATCTGATGAAGTTCGCTTGAAGAACGATCGAGGACTCTTTGTCTCAAATAAACAGTGCTGTATCTTGCTCAATGACACATTTTCATCATGTTTTTCACACGTTGCACCAATAACCGTTCCTATTATTTCTGCACCTAACTTCTTTCAAATGGACCCTATCCTTATCGACTGGGTAGGCATTTCTAAACTCGTTCAAGCTGCGAAACTTTCATCGTCAGCTGGTACCGATGGTATTAACTACAAGTTTTTGAAAAACACCCAGACTTATTCATCCATTATACTGTCGTATGTCTTTTCGCAGTCATTGCAGAGCGCTACGTTGCCGGACGACTGGAAGGTGGGAAAGGTGGTTCCGGTGCATAAATCCGGTGATGTTCATAGCCCACAAAACTACAGGCCTATCTCATTAACATCAATTCCATGCAAACTGCTTGAACATATAATATATTCTAACCTAATGTTGCATCTCGAGTCGAACTGTTTCTTCACACCTAATCAGCATGGTTTTCGCAAACACCACTCCTGCGAAACTCAACTGGTTGCGTTTACCAATGATTTGTTTTCTATTTTGGATTGTTCATCATTCGTGGATTGCATTTTTTTAGATTTTGCGAAGGCATTTGATACTGTGTCACATCAACTACTACTTTTCAAACTTGGCAAACTAAATCTGGATCCTAATCTGATGAAGTGGATCGAGTGCTTCTTGCAGGGCCGTACCCAGTACGTTTCAATTAATGACTGTGACTCACCTGCATGCCCCGTAACATCCGGAGTTCCCCAAGGCTCCGTACTAGGACCTCTGCTTTTTCTAATATATATTAACGACCTTCCTGATTCCATTGACTCACAACTTAGACTCTACGCTGATGACTGTGTATTATATAGACAAATATCTAAACCTTCTGACGCAGCCACTCTTCAATCTGATCTGGATAACATCTCCACTTGGTGTCACACCTGGTCTATGAAACTAAATATTGGTAAGTGCAAAGCAATGAGAATAACGCGGACGACTAACCAGTCTTCATGCACTTACTTCCTCAATAACTCTTCTTTAACTTCAGTCTCTGATTATAAGTATCTTGGCGTATACATTACTGCCAACCTATCATGGAAAACACATGTCGCACATATCACTAATAATGCTAACCGCACACTTGGTTTCCTTCGCCGTAATTTTTCCATGGCTCCTGTGTCCCTAAAACTACTTCTATATAAAACTCTTGTGCGGCCGAAACTAGAGTATGCCTCTTCTGTTTGGGATCCCCACACCAAATCACTCATACAAGTACTCGAATCCATCCAAAATCGTTCTGTTCGTTTTATACTTTCTAATTATTCTCGTTCAGCCAGTATAACGCTTATGAAGAAAACATTAGATCTTCCTGACCTTTCCTTACGCCGTCGTATTTCTCGTTTATGTCTCTTTCACAAAATATATTTCACCAATCAATCTTTAAGGCAGTCACTTTTTATTACTCCCACTTACTTTTCATCCCGCATGGACCACTGGTTCAAAGTTGGCGTGCCAAGCTGCAGGACTAATCATTATTTTGATTCGTTTGTTCCGAAGACTAGTGCGGACTGGAACCACCTTCCTGCCTCCGTCGTGTCCATCGCAGTACCCGAAGACTTCAAGTCTACTGTATATGACCATCTTCATTAATCTGCCTACTACAAATGTATTCTTGTATACCCAGTTGTATTCTTGTATTCTCGTATTCTTGTATACCCACTCCTCTCTGTAACGCCGAACGGCCCTGAGAGTAAATAAATGAAATGAAATGAAATGAAATGAAATGAAATGAAAGTAGTAGAGGAGAGAGAGGAGGAGGGGACGCGGATACGCTGTGGGGGTGTGGCACGCGGGCGCCGCTCCGTAGAGGATTCCTAGAGGAGAGAAAGGGGGAGCGTAGTAGAGGAGAGAGAGGGGGAGGGGACGAGCATGCGCTGTGGGGGTGTGGGACGCGGCCGCCGCTTCACAGGATTCCTAGAGGAAAGAAATGGGGAGGGGACGCGCATGCGCTGTGGTGGTGTGGTGGGACGCGGGAGGGACGGACAGAGCCGCCGGCAAGAAATGCTTCGCGTTTAGAAGTTACTGTGACGTTTCACTTCGTGAACGCAGGTGACGCGCAAGCGTATGGGTGCCATAGGCAGTTTCATGCTCGCGATAACAGCAGCGAGTGTGCCGCCCCCAAGAAACTTCCGGTCACGTGCCTTATCAGTCTGCTACGCGGGAACAAAAAGCATGTTTCTAAGTTGTTCAAGATGTGTACGGAAAGTCTGTTTTTTGCGTTTTCAATCAAAAGAATGAGACATAATGCCTCAAGGCTAATACTTACATTGTTTATCGTGTAACTCAATGGAAACTGCACTTGTAAAATTATGGTTACGTATACAGAGGGTAAAAGTGTTGCAAATCTGAGGGCTTATGCTTTAAGGCATGGTTGCTTCGTTGCCAGTTACATTTAGCAGCTACGTCAGTGGATAAAACCGGAAGCCGTGCTGGGCCTATCTTTGTAATCAGTGAAAAGGTCTATAGCGCACACGACGCTATGGGTCCTCGATGCGCCTAGACGCAAACACTGTCCGCTTCGCAGATCGTATTCAAGACAGGGCGCGCGCGGCCGCGGCATACGCAGCAGCCGCCGGAGTAGAACTGCCCCTTGTAGACATTCGCTTACTAAGTGCTGAAAGTTCAGTGCCATTCCACTATGTGAAGGTGAATGACCAGCGAAGTTGTGTATGTGCTGATTGACCATTGCTCCGGTGAAATGTTCCAAGTTTGCGGGATCGGGGCCACATGGATGGTTCGCATTTCTTTCCGCCTAGCGGTCCTGGTGTGGCGGAGCGTGCATACAAGCGCTGACGCGCTCACGTGGTCGCCAAGGTGAGCTACGTCACGTAATGAAAAAGCAAACATAAGTTCCAGCGAAAAGCGCGGTGTGTTGCACAAGTTTGTTTTTACGATCGAGAAGTTTAAAAACGCTGCCATCCCGAAGTTTTCATACGACGCCACAAGGTGGCGAGACGTGTCTGGAATAGTTAGGGAACCTACATGCAAGCGCTGTTTTTGCATGTAGGCTCCCTAGAAATTGTTTATCTGCTTCCAATCTATCTACTTCCGTTGCCGGACGCGATCTCCTGGAACCTAGCCTATAACAGCTTCGCTGTAAAATGTCAGTTTCGCAAAGGCGAAGCATTGATTGCGATAGCAAATTAGTATACTACTATACGAACTAAGGATAGCAGTTTTATTGACCGTATAAACTTGTAAACATTCGCTTATTAACTAAATTAACAAGCATCATGTAACGCGTGCACAGGTAAACACGAACAAACATGAACTCGCTGTCAAAACGTTGGAATGAGGAGGCGCGGCAGCAGCAGCGAGTGAATCGACCTTCGTGCCGTCTTCCACTCTAACGCGAACTAAACGCCGAAAGCACAGCGCCTACGAAGCTTTGCCAGTACTAGTTGCATTTTGTCCACATCGTAGATCGCTTTCAGGATAGGGCGCCCGCGCGCCGCGCCGTAATAAGCTGCCGCCGGGAGAATCCCCCCCCCCCCCCTTATCGCCTCCCCCCCCCCGTGCCTCGCGCGCTTCAGCCCCGCCTTTCTCCGTCGCGCAGAGGAGATTGAGCAGCGATCGTCGGTAGGCGCTCGCAAGCTTTCACTCGTACATACAGCGTACGGCGCGCGGCGATGATGTTACCGTGTTTTTACTTCATACGGAACCTTGCAGCGACGTCCATGACCACGGCAGAATTGCGCTTGGAGTGTCCATATAATTTCTATCGCAATTAAAAGCATGGTGTCAGCGCGCACAGGCAAACATGAACACATCACACTCGACGACCGCGGACACTCGCTGTCAAAACGTCAGGAATCACTGCAGCAGCAGCGAGCGAAGTGACCTTCACTTCAACACAAACTGAGCGGCGAGAACACGCACGCAAAGCTGCGAGCCGTCGGCTCACCTAGACAGTGACCCCTAAACAGATCACTTTCAAGATAAAGCTCGCGCGAGCGCGGGCAGCTGAAGTACAAGTCTCTCCCTTTTTCCGGTGCCATGCGCGCGACGGAAGACGGCGCGCTTCCTCCCCGCTTTCCTCCACTGCGCACGCGAGATTGAGCCGCCATCGTCGGCTCACCGTCCACGCTTTCACTCGCACACACAGCGTACGGCGCGCGAGGACGATGTTATCTAGGGTGCCTTAGAGTGCCTCGATGCGCGCGCCCCCTCTTAGAGTGGTGTCAGCTTTTGAAGGGGCAGGTGCCGCCTCCTCGACCTTGGCGGCAGCGTGGCCACCATTTTGACGCCCCCGACCGGCCACTTGCGCATGGCGTGCGTTTTGTTGTTAGGTCGGTGCTCGTTTCCCTCCAGTTTTACGCGCTCGCTTCCGTCACCATGCCCAGGTGTAGCGTGCCGCAGTGCACCAATCATTCCAGGAACGGCTTTAAGCTGTACAAGCTTTCCAAGAGACCCGAACAGAACGCTTTTTTGGGGACAGTACAAAAGAAACGTTTCACAGATTTCTGTTGCTCAATACGTGTTACATAAATCTGTTTTTCCGAGCCTGAAAGAAGATTGCGAATATACGCAAAATGCCTCCAGCGGCCAGTCGCGCGGCAATTCTGCGTGTATTCGCGGGTTTCTTTCACTCTCGGAAAAACACCTTTATGTAGCAGGTATTGAGCAAATCTGTATCGGGAGTTTTTCATGTTGCTCGACAATCTTCTCATTGACACTTTGATAATTAGGACAGTACTTCTCGCGTTAGATAATTACAATTACCTAATTAAATCTCAGTAACG
Source organism: Dermacentor silvarum (assembly GCF_013339745.2). Classification (NCBI taxonomy): domain Eukaryota; kingdom Metazoa; phylum Arthropoda; class Arachnida; order Ixodida; family Ixodidae; genus Dermacentor; species Dermacentor silvarum. Next base: position 131,414,413 of record NC_051161.1, on the reverse strand, counting down.
AAAAAATTACTGGCGGCTACTCCGCTGTAACGGAAACAATACGCAATAGGTTTGCTTCGTGTAACGTCGTTGCTCTTTTTTTAAATCGTGATGCGTGGTAGCTGGGACACCCTGTATATATATATATATATATTCAGTATTTCAATCTTTTGAGCAAGCATAATGATAAAGAATCTGTCATTTCATCTTAGCAGGCTATTTACACCATACTGCCCCTCGGCACTTTATCCTGTGTGCAATACGTATGATGCAATTTATAATAAGTGAGTAAATTGTTTTTAAGGTTAGCAATAAGCCAGCATAATCGCACTCAGGTACTTTTTCATTTTTTCGCACTTTTCATTTCATTTATTGAGCATTCTTTTTCACACATGAAATGTTAAAAACACAATGATGCAATATTTTACAATGACAGTGGTTACAGAAAAAACAAATACAATGAAATAGTTAACAGGTAACTGTGCATGCAAAAGAGTCAAGCAATAGCTGGAACGAACGTGACGTTGCATTACTTTGTAAAAGGTTGATGTTACAGTCGCCCATTTGTACCTACAAAAGTGAATAGTTTTTGCAATACACCACCCCCTCGTCGGGAACATCTATTCATGTAGAAACCATTGCAGCATGGTAATCTGAGCACTTGAGCTTCGCAACGCTAAAATTTGTGTGTCGAGATACATATACTACTGCTGCTGCTGACATGTATATCAGTGCTCTAAACGATTCTGTGTACCTTTGTGTATTTGGAATGCAGAGTTTACGAGGAAAATGAGTAAGGGTTTAGACTTATCGAAACTCTGTCGTTTCCGGCCTAAGCAAGAGGATTCGTTTTTAATATAACGAAGTCTACGTCAACGTCTAGCGCATAACACAAGCGCAGGCCGTCAGCTTATATGAAGTACATCGTTCCCTAAATAATCATTTAGGGAACAGCTCAAGCGCTGTCCAAGCTTTAAAAAAAGAAAAAAAATGAAGAAGAAAAAAAGCTCGCTAACGTGTACTTGTTTCCGAACGTATCCGTGCACCGCATACTGTAGCGCGTTTCGCATGCTACCCAGCTGCGGTGGGCGGCGTAATCGCGGCCGCCGTAGCAGACGACGCGCGTTGTCCTCACCCTCAGCGGCGCGCGCGGGCATCAAGGCATCCTAGGGTGCCTCGATGCCAGCGCCGCCGTTCAGGGTGGTGCCATCCTTTGACCGCCCCCGAGCCGCCGCTTTCTCGCGGTGACGCCATCTTGAATCACAGCGAGCGGTTGCGATTGCTTGGTGCCGGTGCTTAGTTCGAGACACAGTGCGTGCGGATGCTTCGCTGACGCTTCTACTTGCTGGACAGTGTTCAGCCGCATGAATGACAAGCTTGTCAAGTGCATCGAGTCGACATGACGGGCTGTTGTGTTCCCAAGTGCACCGGATCGACGCGTGAAGGGCTTCGTTGTTTACGCTTCCCCCGGGACCCAGAGCGAAGGAAGAGATGGGAAGCCCGGTATCACTGGAAGGCAACGGATATCTCCTACATTTGCGAGGTAAATGTCACGAAAGTTAAGACTATCGCACCGTGTTTTTCATTTAAAGAAGAAAGTATTCTCTGATCCTCGCTCACGTACCTACGTTCGCTCACGAACTAAGCACTGCACCGATGCTCTCTGAGTAGCCTATGGTTTGCGAGCGCGCGTCGCATAGGCTTTTGCCGTTTTGATCGGCGCAGTCTATGCGAGTAGTACCTTATTTTAAGGACTGACGAAAACGCTTCGCCGCGAAATAGCCTTACATTAGCTACAAATTGTCATGTAAACCACCTATTTTACTTTTTCACGGGAAGCACACATCGTGTGTCTCTTGTTTCTTTTTTTTTTTCCTCAGTTTCTTTTTTTCCATACTGGTTATTTGGGACGAAAGAACGCAGTGCTTCTTCTGGGGAGAGCGGCTGTTGTGCACGTGGCAAGCGAAGCATTGTGATTTTCTCTGATTTCTCAGCAGATATCTTGCGGATCTCAGGTTGTTACGTTATATAGCTGATTTTTTAGACGAATATATTTGTAGCGTGGTGCTCGTAAGCCGCTGGTCATTCGTGCTCATTCCCGATCGTAGTGGGTACTGTGACGGTCTTTAAATGCCTGTGCACGGTATGCCCAGGTGTAGTAGAGTTAAGGGGCATCATGGGACCAAGATGTTTCGGCGCTTTCTGGCATGGTGTCTGTTGTAGCCTGTGCATTTCTTCGAAACGTGTGAAGCCAGGTAATAAAGCATTACTTATGCGAAAATTTACCTTTTAGCAATGTAATGGGTTCTCTGTATTTACAAGGCCACTTTTCATATCAATAATCACTTTTGTTGTTTTACTTGTACTTAGAAACACTTTGAAGAGGACCAGTACGAGGGAAATCGACAGGATGGGCGCCGTCTGTTAAAGTCAACAGCCCTACATCATCATGGACTATATTTTCGACGTGAAAAACATTGCTAATCTGTATTTGACTATCTTAGTTTTATTTACGGTTTTTGTACGCGATATGTATGCAGTGTTGTTTATTTTTTCAATGTAGTTATCAGTGTTCTAATGGTTATTGATAAAATGTTCTGTACTCGCCATCGACGTGTTTGGCTGATGCGACGTATTCGATGGTAGCTGGTGTATTCTGGTTGGATATCTTGATTAATATTACCCGCGGTTGCGTTTTCTTGTTTTCGATTTATATTGTCTGTAATAAGGTTGATGTACTCACTTGAACCCCCCCCCCCCCCATGTAATGAATAAATTTAAAAAAAAACTCTTCCTATCCCGAATTGTGTGTGTCGAGCCTACCTTGCGAATTTTTTTTTTTTGTCTCGTCTTTCAACATAACCTTCAGGCGCCACACAGTACATGTAATTTTTCATGTACATATCTCTTTCGCGATTGACTGTACTAGACATTATAAGTAAATGTATTTTGTCCATCGTTTGGTTTCTTGTGTGTACTACGCAAGATTGACACAAACAAGTTACGTTACATTTTTCTCTACAGCACTAACTAAACATTATTTTCACATCGCAGTTATTTTTACACCAGCTTAATCCTGTCAGCACGCAGTTTTGTGGGGAAAAAAGGCAAAATTGCGCGTAGATATCTTCAAATAATTGCAACGAACGCGAAGAGCACGCGCAACGCAAGCGAAACTAACCGCCGTGCGCGAATGGCTGGCTACGGTAAAGGAGGCGTGATGTGTAAACCAAAATACAACAGCGAAAAAGAGAAACTTCCACACACAGGGGGTCGCAAACCTTATATACCAAGCATCGAAGCGCAAAAAAAATAGTGCGTATTTCAAACATACACACGGCATATTAAATGTGATTGAATTAGGCAACTTGGGGCATGTTCCCGGCGCCATACATTTACGTCTTGGACCTTCGACGAGTTAACGGCTATTGGTTATAAAGATGTGCAAATGCCATACCGATAAAAAATCCTCATCAAGGCAAAGCACTTGGAAGTGCGCCGCGAGTAACACTATTTATGAACGCAAGCGTAGCCGAGTCTGAGCTCGTGTGATTCAATATGGCGGCGCCAGCGGGGTTGTCTCCACCCTGAACGGCGGCGCTGGGCATCGAGGCACCCTAATGTTATCACGAGACGAGCCCGTACGTCCGTATCGCGAACAAAACCTGCAGCAACTGCCAGAGGAGGTCAACCTGGCGCCCTTCTGCCTATACTTTCCCCCTCCGCGACGCTTCGCCTCGTTTCTCCTCCCCCCTTCGTTCAACGTCACCTAGACTTTCCTCTATGTAGCGTTGCTTCGTTGCTTCGGACATTCGCCGATTGCACTAGCTAGCCAGTTATGCTTGCGCGTAGAAAAAACTTGCAATCTGCAACAGGCTCCCTCAATAACTGCATGAACAGCACAATCCCAAACGTTAACTTTTTGTTCGTAACGTTCAAATCGTGCAGCATTATCTCTAGCAAAGTAGGAATCATATAATAAAATAACTTACCGAAACGAAGTAAAAAGGTGTTGTTGCTGGCGTTCTTGCAAACACGATCCCGAAGTTCTCCACTCGAAAACTCGTATCACTTTAGGCAAGCGAACAGTACAAACGAACCACCGCTACCGAAAGTTTAAAAATCGCCAAAAAAGAGCGCGAAGCGGCACCGGTACATATGGCGTCACCTGCACTGCAGGCGCTGCGCTTGAATAAATCTGTCTAATCTTTTCGCATGCTTACATATCTTCACTTCAAAACAATTTTAATGCACAACTACGAGTATGTTTTACAGCGAACCTGTTGAGGGCTCATTCTCCGATGGTCGTGTCCGCGTGTAGAAAAAAAGTTGTCGCAGTTTCACCTGAAAGGTGAAGCATCAATTGCGATAGCAAATTTGTAGAGAGCTATACGGAGTAATGATACTAGCTTTATCAGCTGTATAAACTTGGACATGCAGCAGCACCGGCAACGCGCAGAACTGTTGTCGACGCCGTCGGTGTTTTGCCCGCGTTCGCTCAAAATGCATGCGGCGTTGGTGACTGTTGCCGGAGCCTCTGATATAAATAGGCACTTGGTGCCGCAGCTAAACGTCGCCTCCCTTCCCTCCCCCTTCCTTCCCTCCCCCACGGCCTCTCGCGCATCGGAAGAAGGCGCGTTTGCTCCACATATATGGTGATTGTAAAGAAGGAAATAGACGCCTACTTCTGCAGCCCTTAAGCAAGCACGGCGCGGAACGCGCGTTTGTTCTCCGCCGTGCGTTCACTCCCCGTGAAAGAGCGCGTCCCTCGCTCCCTTTCACTCGCACATACAGCGTTCGGCGGCGCGCGGTCACGATTTCATCTCCATTGACGTCATACGGAACCTCACGGCGACGGCGACGGCGACGGCAGAAATCTGCTTTTGAGTGTCCATATAATTGCTATCGCAATAAAACTCTCATTGGCCGTGTGTTGTATGTGCGACTAAAAGCGCGCGAGGAACGCGCGCATTCACGGGCAGCGAACGCACGGCGGAGGGCAAGTAGTAGTAGTGATTCATTAATGAAAATGACGCCCATTTCTGCTGCCCAATAGGGAGCACGGCGCAGCGTCAGGGGAAGGGTAAGTAGGAGATAAGGATGTTAGGAAGGGAAGAGAAGGAGAAGCAGCACTTGTCTCATCCGATCATGGAGGAGGCCGGTGATGAAGGCGATGGCCTGCTGGGGGCGAGCGCTAAGCGATGGGCAGTGATCTCGTTCGACTCCACAAACTCCAAGAGGCTATGGAGAGCTCGGAGGTGGAGAGGCGACGGGAACAGGAGGTCGTTGGTTGTCGCAGCAGGTAGACCCTGTTGTCTGTAGGCAGTCATGACTTTTGAGCGGTCCTGTGCCAGCGCTGGGCAAGCACAGAGAAGGTGCTCGAGGGATATCAGGGTCGCCGCAAGGTTCGCAGGCCGGGGAGCTGGAGCAGTCTCTTGGCGTGCAGCCGCGCCGCCGTCCAGACACAGCCCGTGCGCCGTCCAAGCAACTTTGCACGTTCCCTCCTGGTCAGGCCACCCTCTAGAAGTAGCCTGGAACCCTTGCCGTTTTCCACTCTGGCATCGGGGTGAACGGTTGCGAGCAGTTTTTTTCAGGCGCTGCCTCGAAAAATCAGAGGAAGCGACTGCTCGGATGAGTGGCACTTCAGGATGGTGGGCAGTTTTGGTGACGGTGTCCGCTTCTTCGTTACCGGCTATTCCCACATGGGAAGGTAGCCAGTGAAACAAGATGGTGACCCCCGCAGCAGCCAATGCAGAGAACTTAGAGCTGAGCAAGGCCCCCGTAAGCCCCGATCGGCGGTGGTTGATGAGGCACAGGAGCGCTAGCTTCGAGTCGCAGAGAACTGCCACTGGTTGCCCAGGAGGGTCCACAGCCAGGACATCGGCGGCTAGGTGGAGCCCCGCCAGTTCTGCCACGGTGGAGCTCGCGGCGAAGGGGATCCGACATTGTCTGTTGACCGCCCTAGCCGGGATGGTGCAGGCTGCAGCGGCCGATCCGTTCGCCAGGACTAATCCATCAGTGTAGACCAGACTTCCTTGCAGCTCCTCGTGGAGTTTGCAGGCTGCAGGCTGTTACAGTGCTGCAGCTGGTGTCTGTCGTTTAGTCGATCCATTGAGCGAGAGGTGGACGTCTGCTGGTCGATTGCGTGGTGGAGGCAGCGCGATTGTCACAGGGTGGTCCATGATCACCTGCTCGTACAGCAGGCACAGACTTCCCATCAGTGAGGACGGCTGGCTGCGAAGTCTAGCCAGCAGGACTCCGCCATTCGGAGCACGATGGAGGTGGTCAATGTGTCCCAGGGCACGTTCGAGCATCCTCAGCAAGAGCAGCCATTCACCAGCCAGTGTTGCAGCGACTGGTGAATGCTTTGGGAGCCCCAGGATGCTCCTAATAGCACCTCTGTGCAGACCCTCCAGCTGCTCTCTCCTGGCCGGTGTGAGGTTGACCAATGGAAGGGCATACAGGAGCACGGACGTTGCTGCGGCCTGGTTCAGCCGCAGCGCCCACTTTGTGGAGAACAAACGCGACTTCTACCGTCGCGCGAGAGGCAGGGGGAGGGGAGAGGGAGGGGAGGCGAGATTTAGCTGCGGCACCAAATGCGTATTTGGCGACCGGGCGAAAGGGGAAATGGCGACTCAATCACCCACGTGAGAGGAGGAAAGCGGGAAGGCAGCGCGGGAGGGACGGGGCGGGGCTTTTGCTCTGCGAGCAATTAACTGCGTACTTGTAATTTGCGTGGTGACGGGCGATCGCGCTCACCGTATCTTGAAAGCGATCTGCAACACGGCTCCTACTTTTGTATGCACTGTGCTTTCGCCGCTCAGTTTCCGTTGAAGCGATAGACCGCATGAACCTTCGCCCGCTGCTGCTCGCGCGCTTGCTCACGACAACGTTTTGACAGCGCACGTCAGCAACGCGCAGAATTGTCGACAGCGGCGGCGTCTTGCCCGCGTTCGCACCGAACGCGCGCGGCGTTGGTGACGTGTTTATGAAGAACGTTCCAACCTTTGCCGTACACCCTATGGCGGTGTACCGTAGCGACCATAAGGCCATGGTCCCTGTGGTCATTAGATAAATAAACAACACCGGATCATATATATTTCGCATTCTTTATAGTTCAAATAACCAAATACACCATCACATCTTTAATAGTGATTGTTGGAAATACATAATTACCACCATAGTACAGCTTCGCTGGTCTTCCATCTCCACCCCAGTGGCAGGGCTGACAGTTATTATTATTATTATTATTATTATTATTATTATTATTATTTTGCATGCGCGACACAGATAATCTGTAAGAAAGTAACGCAAACCGACACGCGATATTGTTGTACCCTTTATTCTTGATTTCCGCGCCATGTTAGTCAAAAAGCTAGAAATAAATTTCGACGATATGAAAACAGGTTTTTATATATAACAGGTTTTTAGGTACAAGGCTTCTGTGTCGTAAAACTGGTTTTGTATGGTTTTGGAATTTAGAATACATCCAGTATTAGACGCGATGCACTCTTCGCAACCGGTGCCACATGTAGGGTCTTTTGAAATAGGCTGCCATCCCGGTGGGTTATTCTGCATACTTACCTGGTGTCGGGCTCCTGATGATCATTTAGGTCGGGGCTCCGTGCCGAGGCTAACCATTGCACTGCGGTTGGCTGAAGCGCGCCACTACCCCAAACCGGGGCAGATGGGACATGTAATTTTTGGTAGTGGGGCTCGGCGTGCGCGCCAGCCCCATCCATGTTCAAATCCAAAGTAAGAACCACGGCCGCTGGATAAAAAAAAAAGTGGTCGCAGTTTCACCTGAAACGCGAAGCATCAATTGCGATAGCAAATTTGTAGAGAGCTATACGGAGTAATGATTTTAGCTTTATCAGCTGTATAAACTTCGACATGCAGCAGCACCGGCAACACGCAGAACTAATGTCGACGCCGTCGGGGTTTTGCCCGCGTTCGCACAAAATGCGTGCGTCGTTGCTGACTGTTGCCGGAGCCTCTGATATTTATAAATAGGCACTTGGTGCCGCAGCTAAAAGTCACCTCCCTTCCCTCCCCCCCCCCCCCCCCCCCCGCCACCGCCTTTCGCGCGTAGGAAGAAGGCGCGTTTGCTCTACATATATGGTAATTGTAAAGGAGGAAAGAGAAGCCTACTTCTGCAGCCCTTAAGGAAGCACGGCGCAGAACGCGCGTTTGTTCTCCGCCGTGGGTTCACTCCCCGTGAAAGAGCGCATCCCTCGCGCCCTTTGACTCGCACATACAGCGTTCGGCGGCGCGCGGCGACGATTTCATCTTCATTGACGTCATACGGAACCTCACGGCAACGGCGACGACGACGGCGACGCCGAGGGCAGAAATCTCCTTTGGAGTGTCCATATAATTGCTTTCGCAATAAAAAGGTGCGGCCCGTTGCGTGGCGCCGAAACGGCGTCTTGGGCCTAGTTATCCTCGCGCCCGCTCTGGCGCCACTGCTCGGGTACAGCCGTTCACGGAGAAGTGCTTCCACAGCCGCGTTTGTACGCGCGACAGTGACTCTAATCAGGCCGTAAATAACGCGTTTTATAGTTGCACATTACAGATTGAATATTGAAGTCCTTATTAGAAGTGCCGATTACCCCACATATGCGAAAAGTCTGCCCTACGAGTGCCAATATTTTGTAGAGTGAGCCTCAATGCTCTCCATGAAGGCTGCCCGCTCGACTCACCTGAAATGAAAAGAAGTGCTCTATTACGAATAATCGGGAGTGGATTTGCTTGTTTCTTCAAGGCGACTTCAAAACGATGGATCGCGTTTATTTACAAGATTATTAATGCCAAGGTATCGCTCAGCGAAAACAGTCCACAGTTCCGCACCCGATCCAGCCCAGCTTCGTTCCTCTCTTCAACCGAACTCTCCTCGCACGTTTCAATATTCTCTCTGCGCTGGCAGTGGCACGGCCGCTAGGTAGTAAAATTTATTGATGTCCGGAAGAATCTTCACCCCGTTTTCATAGAGGCAAGAGTGCGGGCCGCTCCCGCGTTGGGACGGGAAGGCCAAGCCTCACCGCCGGATCCTGGGCCTTCTGGACAGCCCGGAGTTGATCAATCCATTCGTGGCTCTTTTTACATAAAAAAGGTGCGGCCTGCTGCGTCACGTCGCCGCCTCTGGGCGAGCGCGTCTCGGCTGAGTTGACAGTTGCGGCCGCTGCCTTCGCGTTCCGACAACCGCACCGTCGTTTGGCCGCAGCCAATGACAGCGCGCCCGGCATCTGACGTTCTCTGACGTTCCCTCCACAGAGCGGCGCTGGCGAGCCGGTTTCTCTAAAGCCCCTTGATGTTAGAAAGTAGCGACACTCTCCCCCCCGCGCGCGCTTTCCTCCTCAATTCTCCTCGGATTTCTCCCCCTCACCGGGCCGGCGCGGCGCTGAACCCTCCAGTGGCTCGCTGCAGCCGCATTAGAATCAATGCGCGCGCTTGTTTATTCGGCCCTTTCAAGCGTTGTATGGGAATTTATCCCTTGTGAAACTGTCATGACAAAAGTACGTTTCCGATAGAACGTCGTGACATTTTTTTTTTTGAGGACGCTTCGATAAATAGAAGCAGAAGCGCTCCGAAAAAATGAGTACCAAGCAGTGGCTGAGCTGTTTACCTCTACGTCGCCACTTGGATAGTCCGTAACGCGGAGGTGTATTGGGTGCATGCAATATAAGCAGCGTAGAGTATAAACTAGAATTTGGTTCACAATATTCGCTCTTAAAATGCTCAGAGAAGGTAACCAAGAAGAAATGTGATAGTTTACTTAAAGTGAATTCGCCAAAATGAGTGGGCCAAAAGCCTTTGTACCAATGCCACTGTGCAAAATACGTGCTGTGTTTGCGAAACAGCCAACATAGAACTTTACACACGCGCCTGTATTCCGACACTATGAAACGACGAGAAATTACATTCCATCACCTCTGGGAGTAACCTAAGTCTCTCTCTCAAAAAAAACAACAACAACAACAAAAGGCTGATTGCTTACACGGAAACTGCTAAGACTGGCACTTGATAATTAACTTAGAGACTTCAAGATGGCAAGTTAATCAGAATTGAGGGAGATTATCAGAAGCGCGTGGCTTGTACTTAATGAGCATGCGCGAATAATACATAATACCACTTATCTACATATATATTGCGGTTCATGCCTTCGCAACATAAAGTACGTAAAGAAAAAGAAATGCTCGCAGTATTGAAACTTTGCAAGGATACAATAAGCACGCAATAAGAGTAAAATAGTTCCTTGGCTTCACAAGTATCAGGCGCAAGGATCACACGCACACACACACACACGCACACGCACACACATACACGCACACACACACGCACATACACAAACACGCACACACACACGCACACAACTACAAAATATGAGTTACAGGCATTAACTCACAAATTACATACATTTGAAAACTAACGCACGCGCGAAAACACAAAAAGCTTTGTCACGGGTCGAAGAGTCAACAAAAATTTGAGCCGACTCACTTTAAGAAAAAAAAACTATATGCACAGTTATCGGTGCTCTGTATTGAACTGAACGAAGAGTCCGGCTATGCGAAGAGCATTAAAATCTTCATGCAACTTCATCCGCAAATATGAGGAAAGCTGCAACATTCGTCTCGCAAAGAACGGCGTGCTTAGAAGGGGCGAAATCCCTTCTCCAGATGTTATGGAGCCACTGCTTCCGACGCACGACATTCCGTTCACCTCGGGGGATATAGAATAAGGCTTGCCCTTTCTCTGACCTGCTGCTGCATTGAAACGCGCAGCAGCAAGGCATTTTCACTGAAAACGAAGCTCAGATTCCTACGAAAGGATGGAAAAACTTGGGAAACACACGTTCGGAGCGGCAGGGCGACCACTACTTGGACTGCTCATGGCGAGCGGGAGAAACCAAAGGCGCGCGAAAGCAAGTTCCGCGCAGTTTTCGTGACGTCAGTGTCACCTGACCGGGTAGTCTCGCGCGCCGCAGCCATTCAGCGTGGCGGATGCGCTGCCTCCGCGAAAGCGGGGGAGAAAAAGAGGAGGTTGACCGCGCCGGCGAGGGTGTGGCGGCGTAGATCAAAGCGTGTCGCTACTTTCTAACATCAAGGGGCTTTAGGTTTCTCGCCGCTTTTTTTTTTTTTTTTTGACGGCTGCAACAGCATTGGTACAATTCGTTTCTGACATGAAATAGTTACCAGTTAAGTAGAATCCCCTCGAACGTGTGCCTGTTTTACAAAGCTGCTCCTAGTACTAGCACTCAGCTACTGGCGAGATCGGCCGGGAGCCGCGATGCGACATTTCGAAGGTAGATAGCACACACCGACCGTATGAGCGAGACTGCTCGCTTAGCTTTGCACGCTTGCCCCCATTAGAAGAGCTGACAGTTTTTTTTTTTTTTTTGAACAGCATACATTCTTTTTTACTTGATCTTTATGTACATTTTAAATTGTGCGCCCCCTTTGCGAGCTGCAAGTCGCAGCATATTATCAATGCGGCACCGAATTTGAACCGGCGAACATGCGCGCTTCAATACGTGCGCGTAGCAAATCTATGAAGAATCAGTTTCCGCGCAATCTATTTGTGGTGCTGATTACACTCAGGAATTTATACACACAGCCCCAGCATCCGCCTAACATCCCCCCCAGGAGGATCCCGCCCCCCACCCCCCCAAAAAAACATTATTGCGGACCAACCCCCCCCCCCCTTCCAGCTTGCAGACAGGCACTCATCCTGGAGAGAGAGAGAAATAACATTTATTAGCACCCGTCAAAAGGTTGAAGGCGATCTGAGACACAGCTCGATCCAAGTCATGTCCTTCCGCTCAGCCGTCGACCGGGATCTCATGGAAAAAAATTACGCTGATCCCATGCACTGTAACCCTACCCTAGTAACACTTGCAAGATCTCTAAGACTCAGGCTGCATCGCTTCCCCACATGCTATGGGAATGTAAACACCAATATCAGACAATTAATACTGTGACCCTCTCGTCGAGATGGCACGCCGCCCTGCGCAGCTCCCACCTCGACGACCAACTCTGGGCTACCCAGCAAGCCTGCGAGGCGGCGAAGAGGCAAGACCTCGACGTCCCCACTTGGGAGGCCTAGGCCCAGCCAACTAAACTGCTGGTTTCAATAAAAGTTTGTTCCTCCTCCTCCTCCTCTTTGCGGAGGTGGACCCTACGTGGCGCTAGTTTTGAGGCCCAATTTTGATGTTCAGAGCGCTGACCACAGCGCGCAGACGACAGTGCTACACTGCGACCTGCAGGGAGCGGAGAAACGTTGACGTCGCGGTGTCACAAAAGAGCGCGTAATCAAAGCGCGCGCCGAGTGTCGCGCAAGCCAGCGAAAGAACACGCCGGTCCCGCGGCAACTTCAACAGAGGGGGAGAGCGCATACGCCTCAAGCAACCACGCTAACAACGGCGCCGAAACGTCTGGAACGAGGTTCGACGAAGCGACGTTAACCGGAGAGAGAGAGAAAGCACACGCGCGCGCCGAGACTCCTTCTCACCCGGCGAGCCGAGAGAGATAACAACAGCGTGAGCGTGCGTGAACAGCATGAGTTATCATCACCCCCCCTCGAGAATGTTCCGAAAGCAGCGGTCGAAGGTACGAGAAAAGAGTAGAAGCTTCCCAAGCTTTGGCCGTGCTACGGAATCACAACTCCGATCGAATGTTCGAGAAGGACCGTCGACGGCTATATAAACGCCGTGCGAGCATTGTCAGTTAGGAATCCAGGAGTCCAGTGAGGAATTCAGGAGTTGAGTCCGCACAGTGAAGTGATGTAAAGTGAAGACCGAGCGTCTGCGGAAGAAGGGGATTCCCCGGCAAGCTAGTCAACGAGTTCATCGAGCGTCTGCATTTCCGGAAGAAGTTCCTTCTTCGAGATTTGCCCCCAAGTTACGCCGAGATCGTCTGACTCCAAGACCAACCAGCACGGTGAATACGATTGGACACTTAGTGTTCCTATTTATTTTGTACTTTACGTGTTGGACTCTTGTGCTTGTCGTTATTTTCTGTGATTGTTAATACCCATCTGATTTGTATTGTGTTGTGTCTAGCCTAAGTGTGCAAGTGTGTGTGTAACTGCCTTGTGTGAAGAATATATTTTGTTGTGTTTTGACAACTCTGGGCTCTGACTCGGTCTTTGGACAGCAACCGGCGTTCGCTGGCGCACCAGAGGGCCCACTCTTAATTGTCCTTGCTTTCGTGGGATTATTTTCGGAAGCTGATAAGTCGGCTTTGGAATTTAGTCCGGCGTCTGCGCCTCGTTCACCGGGGTCTGTGACAATATTTCTGGCGTCCGCGACAGGACCTTTCTGGTGCAAATTGTGTGTCCATAGTAGGGAGAAAGAGCCTAGGGTCGTTTACATTGCTATTGTAAACGATTTTGAGTGTTGCACCACGTTTCGCTAACTTGTGTGCAGAGAGCAGTTCGATTGTTGAAATCTAGGCAGATATTTTTTGCACGCGGCTAGATTTTGGAAGGGCATTATGGATCTTGAGAAATTAGTTGCCCTTGGTGAGAAGATGGGTCTTTCCGGAGCGGAACTACGGAAGTGGGTTAGCCAGAAGGAAAAAGAAGCTCTAGAAAGAGAGAGAGAAAGGCTAGCGGCCGAAAGGGCCAAAGAAGAAAGAGAGGCGATGGAGCGAAGAGAAGAAAGAGAAGCGAAAGAGCGACAGATAAAAGAAGAAAGAGAGGCAATGGAGCGAAAAGAAGAAAGAGAAGCAAAGGAGCAACAGATCAGAGAAGAAAGAGAAGCTGAAATAGCTGAGAGAGAAAGACAGAGACGGCATGAGTTAGAACTCGAACGACTTCGATTGCAGCAGCGTACAGACGCTCCCGCCCAGGCAAGAGTCGATAGCACTGAAAGGGAAGAAACTAGTTTCCGTCTGAACCCAAGCAAACTGCTTGTGGCATTCGATGAAAGAAAAGATGATCTGGATGCTTACTTGCACAGATTTGAGACAGTTGCTAAAAGCCAGAATTGGCCAGAGGATCAATGGGCCACTGCATTGAGCACGTGTTTGAGTGGCGAAGCACTTAGTGTGTACGGTAGGCTGACGCCAACCGATGCCTCTAATTATGGAAGGGTGAAAGCTGCTTTACTGAAAAGATTTAGGTTCACCGTAGAAGGCTTCCGAGATAAGTTTAGGACTGGTAAGCCAGCCGATGGCGAGACTGCCACGCAATTTGCCGCGCGGCTCAGTCACTATTTTGATAGGTGGACCGAACTTTCAGAGACTGCACAGGAGTACGGTGCGCTTAGAGAACTGCTGATCAAGGAGCAGTTCCTCATCAGTTGCCACCCGAGCCTGTCACTCTATCTGAAAGAAAGGAAAGCTAAATCGCTTCAAGATATGTTGGAATTGGCAGACCAATTTTTGGAAGCACAGGGAGGCACCAATCTCTCCAAGATCAGAAAAGAGGAGCCAGAGGATGCAAAGAAACCGGCATCCGACGAAAGGAGAAACCCTCCGAAGCCTGTTCCGAGGTGTTATCTTTGCAACCGACTGGGCCATCATGCTAGCAGTTGTCGGACCAACTTTACGCGCCCCAACGAGGTTAAATGTTTTAAATGTGGGCGAACGGGGCACAAAGCCGATTCATGTCGCAACGGAGTGAAGGAAACTCCCCAAGCATCCTGTGTGTATGCCCCACCAAAACACCAAGACGACGTAAACGATGACTTTGTAGAGCTCCAAGACGGAAAAAGAATTCCGGTCGTTAATGCGGTGATGACACAACGCCCAGAATTTCCCGATAAGGGAATGCCTGTACTTGCGGGGAAAATCGCAGGGAAGCAAGTCACGGTGTTACGAGATTCCGGCACCAGCACAGTGATCGTGCGAAGGGACTTAGTAAAAGACGAGGAGCTCACGGGCGAAACCACTTTAGTTTACCTGATCGACGGTACGGTTAGGAAGCTTGCCGAAGCCAACATTGAGGTCGATACCCCATATTACAGTGGGAATGTCACTGCGCTTTGCATGGACAACCCACTGTACGACCTAATCATAGGAAACGTCGAGGGAGTTCGCGCCCCAGACGATCCGAAACCTTTGGAAGAAGAGTCGAAGATCGAACCCTCGACGATTGAAGAAGCTCGCGGAAAACCATTCACTGCCGTCGAGAGCACCGTGGCAGCGGACAACCGAACTCAAACAAAGGTTCAGGCAAAACTTTCCCAGCTCCTTTCCGCGCCCAATTCCGAAAATAAACCGACCGGGACCCATGACCACGCTAAACACTACTATAGAAAGACCAAGGACAGGAAGTTCAAATTTAAGAACCGTTGACGATTATCCGTGGTGCAAAGCGTTTTGATTGAGTGCACCGAGTTTTTATTTATGTATCATGGACATTGTGTTTGTTTGTGTTCTGTAAGCTACCCTGTCATAGTTTTGTATACTTGTTGCACATGTTATACTTCAAATGGTTGCCTTGTTACGCGAGATATGTATTTTTGTATAGTACAAGTGTAACTGTTACGTGAGAGATGTATTATTGTATAATATAAGTGTACTAGTTACCCTAGCGATGTGTTATTGTGTAGTCCAAGCGTACTTGTGTGACTTGTGTTTGTATTCGATGTATCGCAAGTGATGTGTGAATTGTGGTGGACTGATTTATGGACTTACGGACTCGTGTGTAGTGGACTTTTGTGCGCGCTTCTTTTGTGTTTCTTTGAATATTATTGCATAATATTCTTAAAGTGGGGGGCAGTGTCACAAAAGAGCGCGTAATCAAAGCGCGCGCCGAGTGTCGCGCAAGCCAGCGAAAGAACACGCCGGTCCCGCGGCAACTTCAACAGAGGGGGAGAGCGCATACGCCTCAAGCAACCACGCTAACAACGGCGCCGAAACGTCTGGAACGAGGTTCGACGAAGCGACGTTAACCGGAGAGAGAGAGAAAGCACACGCGCGCGCCGAGACTCCTTCTCACCCGGCGAGCCGAGAGAGATAACAACAGCGTGAGCGTGCGTGAACAGCATGAGTCATCATCACCCCCCCTCGAGAATGTTCCGAAAGCAGCGGTCGAAGGTACGAGAAAAGAGTAGAAGCTTCCCAAGCTTTGGCCGTGCTACGGAATCACAACTCCGATCGAATGTTCGAGAAGGACCGTCGACGGCTATATAAACGCCGTGCGAGCATTGTCAGTTAGGAATCCAGGAGTCCAGTGAGGAATTCAGGAGTTGAGTCCGCACAGTGAAGTGATGTAAAGTGAAGACCGAGCGTCTGCGGAAGAAGGGGATTCCCCGGCAAGCTAGTCAACGAGTTCATCGAGCGTCTGCATTTCCGGAAGAAGTTCCTTCTTCGAGATTTGCCCCCAAGTTACGCCGAGATCGTCTGACTCCAAGACCAACCAGCACGGTGAATACGATTGGACACTTAGTGTTCCTATTTATTTTGTACTTTACGTGTTGGACTCTTGTGCTTGTCGTTATTTTCTGTGATTGTTAATACCCATCTGATTTGTATTGTGTTGTGTCTAGCCTAAGTGTGCAAGTGTGTGTGTAACTGCCTTGTGTGAAGAATATATTTTGTTGTGTTTTGACAACTCTGGGCTCTGACTCGGTCTTTGGACAGCAACCGGCGTTCGCTGGCGCACCAGAGGGCCCACTCTTAATTGTCCTTGCTTTCGTGGGATTATTTTCGGAAGCTGATAAGTCGGCTTTGGAATTTAGTCCGGCGTCTGCGCCTCGTTCACCGGGGTCTGTGACACGCGGTAACCGCAAGACACGTCCGTGCGTTTTCGTCTATGCAACTGCCGGCGCTCAGAGTTGCTGCCGCACTATATTCATGGTTAATGGACATCTAGAGGAATATACGAGTATATATCTTTTAGTGTGTTGTTTAAGGGTATTCTGTGTCTATTGTTTCGCATAGAAAAAGAAAAAAAAAAACTTTGTGAAATCAAACGCTGTCTTTTATGTTGTTGCAATTTTCAAACGTGGTGACAGAGTACCATCGGTGTTTTATTATAGTATTGGATTTATAATCCAGCGTTCGTTCGTGCGCGCCTTTCTCTGTCCGCCTGTCAACACTTTCGTTGCAGTATTTTTTGCGCAACAACTAAGACATGCACCAACAAGGACGAACTCCCTTGTAACCAGTGGTTTAATATACTTGCTTAAAGGTTCATTAGGGTACTTCTTGAGCTAATTAGCAGCTTTTCCGTCCCCATTTCATTAAGAAAGGTGTTCGGCCTTAATTAAATAAAACAACGTGGTAAAAAAGCGGGTAAGTTTGCACTCGGTCGCGCAAAGCTCAGGCACAGCAAAAATGTCGATCCTCAAGTCTTACAGGCTGCTACTGCTAGGTATTAACTTGGTTGCTGCTAGGTCTTAACTTGGTTTAACTTAACTACGCATGTAGGAGGGTATTCTCGAGCGATCATTTTCGGAGGTACCTTCTCTTTCGCGACATTTCGCGTTACTAGCGCTGGACGCGTCGGCGCCTACGAGCGACAGCGCTCCTGGCATGCCACAAACGCAGGCAGGCTAACCAAGTTTGATGCAGTGCCAAGAACGCTGCTGCTTGACGACGCCGAACGCCTTGGAGGCTAGCCGCTCGATATCAATCGGCCAGCTTCTCTGTGTCTTAAGCTTTGCGCGGCCTAGTGCAAGGTTTCGCCTTTTATTGCGATAGCAATTATATGGACACTCAAAAGCAGATTTCTGCCGTCGGCGTCGCCGTCGTCGTCGCCGTAGCCGTCGCCGTGAGGTTCCGTATGACGTCAATGGAGATGAAATCGTCGCCGCGCGCCGAACGCTGTATGTACGAGTGAAAGGGCGCGAGGGGCGCGCGCTTTTACTGGGAATGAACGCACGGCGGAGAACAAACGCGCGTTCTGTGCCGTGCTCCCTAAGGGCTGCAGAAGTAGGCGTCTCTTTCCTCCTTTACAATCACCATATATGTAGAGCAAACGCGCCCTCTTCCGACGCGCGAAAGGCCGTGGGGGAGGGGGAGGGGGAGGGAAGGGAGGCGACGTTTAGCTGCGGCACCAAGTGCCTATTTATATCAGAGGCTCCGGCAACAGTCAGCAACGCCGCACGCATTTTGTGCGAACGCAGGCGGCGTCGACATTAGTTCTGCGTGTTGCCGGTGCTGCTGCATGTCCAAGTTTATACAGCTGATAAAGCTAATATCATTACTTCGTATAGCTCTCTACAAATTTGCTATCGCAATTGATGCTTCGCCTTTCAGGTGAAACTGCGACAACTTTTTTCGAATTGTCTTCACACTGGCTAGAAACAGATGGCTTAGAGTCATTAAGTGCTAGCCTGGCACTCGAATTTTTTTACTTATCTATTTCTAACTAAACGTCTTCACAATTACTAGTGCGTATAGCTTAGAGACATCAAGTGCTGGTCATCTTGAATATGTCTAAACTATAGGTTGACTTCTAGCCTGCTCAAGCTGTACAAGCTAGCTAGTAGCCAACATTGTGCTTCCTGGGATGAGACACAATGCAGTGCACCTGGAAGTGAATTTCATGACATAAATGGCGAGCTTACCGCAGATTAACAACTGCCGTACCAGATGAAAACCAGATTTTGCATTGTGTGATACAAATGCTTTGCTTTATTTCGTCTTATGTACACCCTCCCTCAAAAGTTATCAGAAGAAGAGAAGCGAGTAAAATCTAAATTTCATCACCGCCTAGGCACAGGTTGATACTACTCCAATAGTTGATACTACTCCGTAATATCATCACATTCCTGACTCTGTGGTGAAGCAGCGACAAAATTTAACTTATTCTCATTTTTTGTGTTCCGAAATATTCTGAGCGCGGCTGTACAAACCCGTGTTAACGTAGTTGCGTGAATGTTGACGATGCGCCATTACTTATGCCAGTTTTATTGCGATAGCAATTATATGGACACTCAAAAGCAGATTTCTGCCGTCGGCGTCGCCGTCACCGTAGCCGTCGCCGTCGCCGTCGCCGTGAGGTTCCGTATGACGTCAATGGAGATGAAATCGTCGCCGCGCGCCAAACGCTGTATGTGCGAGTGAAAGGGCGCGAGGGGCGCGCGCTTTCACGGGGAGTGAACGAACGGCGAAGAAACGCGCGTTCTGCGCCGTGCTCGCTTACGGGCTGCAGAAGTAAGCGTCTCTTGCCTCCTTTACAATCACCATATATGTAGAGCAAACGCGCCTTCTTCCGACGCGCAAGAGGCCGTGGGGGAGGGGCGGGAGGGGGAGGAAAGGGAGGCGACGTTTAGCTGCGGCACCAAGTGCCTATTTATATCAGAGGCTCCGGCAACAGTCACCAACGCCGCACGCATTTTGAGCGAACGCGGGCAAAAGGCCGACGGCGTCGACAATAGTTCTGCGTGTTGCCGGTGCTGCTGCATGTCCAAGTTTATACAGCTGATAAAGCTAATATCATTACTCCGTATAGCTCTACAAATTTGCTATCGCAATTGATGCTTCGCCTTTCAGGTGAAACTGCGACAACTTTTTTAAATGCGTAAGCATTTTTATGCCTACCCAACAAGGAAACCCATCCGTCACGTAAGACGATCGCTTTCAAGATAGGGCCCGCAGCAGCAAGCGAATTCGCCTTCCTGCTGCCTCTCGCTTCAACGCGAATTAAGCGCCGAGACCACAGCGCACACGAAGCTATCAGCACTCGGCGCACTCTGTCCGCATCGCAGATCGCTTTGAAGATATCGCCCGCGCCATCGCAGCCGGAGTACGGTTGATCACGGTTCGTAATGGTTCGACGCGAATAGATAAGGCGTTAAACAGCGATAGCGGCTTAGAGTGATCGGAACGTCATCAACACACCAATGACACCGCCACCTGCAGTAGTTTGCTTGCGTCAATTCCCCTTGCGCCGCCGTCCGCAACAGTTCGTGTCCCCGCAACGCTGTGTTTTTATGCCAGTCGGATCAAGTTTCATAACATTGATAATGACACCTGGATGCGTGAAGACGAGCAAGTGGCGCATTGCTTACACATACTTAGACAACTCCCAGAGGAGCTTCTGCGTGAATTTTAACAGCGGAGCTGTTCTTAGTCGACCCTTCGCCGCCTGTCCCGCGTCACGCAGGTCACGTGACAAGGAGAGGATTAGAACGGCGCTGGGGGAGGGCAGGTCACTTGACCGGCAGAGGAGGAGAGGCGTGCTGGGGAAGGAGGCGACCAATTAGAGGGCACGCGCTGGGGGGAAGGAGCGACCAATGAGAGGCCGCGCTGGGTGCGGAGAGGCGATAAGAGAAGGTGTTTCTGTGCGGCGCGCCCTTTCGGATAACGCGCAACGCTGCTGCCGACGCTGTCCCCGCGCCGTGTTTCCCCGCGTCCGTGATGTCCGTGATAAAACCCCTTGATCTTGAAGGCTCATTCACACCGGCGACTGACAGTGGTCGCGCGACCAAGTTGGTCGCAAAGCGACCAGTCGCAAATGGTCGCAAATGGTCGCTTTTCTCGAAAAGCGACCATTTTGGGCCAGTCGCTCACTGCGCGATTTTTTCAGTCGCGCGACAGTGGTCGCAAAGCTGCTCAAAAAATCAGCGTCGCGCCGAAAGTGATGTGTGTCGTCGTCCACGCCAAATGCAATGTCCGCGTCACGATATCCAGGCTACAGGCCGGTAATTGGTGTCTTGTCTTGTTATTCTGGGACGCAGCAGTTGCAGCAACGTGTCGAATGTACGCGGTCGCATTCGCTGGAAGCTAAACAGCAGGAAAAGAAAGCACAACACAAACCCTTTTTCCAGCTGCCGTTCGTTGGATGAGCACGCCACCCAAAGGTGAACAGCGGGTGAACAGCTTTGCTTTAATATTATGCACCGAATAACACGCAATGCGAACTAGAAATTACAACTTGCTCTCGATAATACTCGTTGTCATGCGCACAAAGTTCGGGCAGGAGGCGGCTTGCGTGGCCGGTCACTTCACGCGAGCGGAGGCACGGGCGCACCCACGAGCGTCGCGTTTTCTTCGGAGGCTTCCGCGCTGCCACAGCTGACACCCCGGCGGAGCACATCAGCACAGGGACGACGTCTTCCTGTTCGCTCGAATCAAAATCCATGGCTGTTGCCGGAACGCGAAACCAATTTACACAGTGCCAGCGAAGTGCGCGCTAACTGCGTAGATTCCTAGAATTCTCGCTGAAGAACGAGAATGTCCAGGATTGCGACTTGCAGGTCGCGCTCAGCCGGGCTTGCCGGTGTGAACATCAGTCGCCTTCGGTCGCTTTTTGTTCGCGAGTCGCAAATGGTCGCGCGACCTCCTCAAGTCGCCGGTGTGAATGAGCCTTGAAAGTAGCGACACTCTCCTCCCCGCCGCGCTTTCCTCCTCGATTCTCCTCGCCCGCCGGCTACGCGCGCTGCACGCGGCCCTCTATTGCGCCTGGGCTCCCGCGGACGGGCAGCAGAATTCGATGGAGGCGCATGATTTTGGGCCAGTTGCGCGCCCCAGTGATGTAGAAAATTTTGAAAAATGGTGATAACAGCATGGAGAATGCTGAAGGCAACGTTTATGAGGAGGTTGTTGCATATTGTCACGAGCGGCGATCCTGTGGTCGGTGCGTGAACGATGACGACGACGACGGGTGGTTCTTTCTGGTGTGCACGCGCTCCCCTGAACGATTGCTGCAGCGCTGTGCGCCTTACCCTGTAAATATATCCATTGTATATATATTCTCCCCGTAACATCTTTGGTGGAGGTGCGGGGTACGCTCGCTACAACACCGGGAACTGGATCTTCGCAGCGGACGGCGCGTTGCTGCCACCACAATGACCGACCAAGCGACCCAGTGTGAGCAAGACCCGTCACCGGTCATTCTCTTGCACCCTCGTGATCCCGGGACATTCAACGGCACCAGCGGCGTGGACGTCGATGCATGGCTGGCAATGTATGAGCGCGTCAGCCGCACTAACAAGTGGGACCCAACCATAATGCTGGCGAATCTCATCTTCTATTTGCGGGGCACTGCGCTACTCTGGTTCGAGACGCATGAGGCAGATCTGACGAGTTGGGACGTCTGTAAGCAGAAATTACGCGATCTATTTGGGAGACCTATCGCACGACAACTAGCGGCCAAGCAGGAGCTCGCAATTCGTGCTCAGACGTCCACGGAGCCGTACATCTCGTATATTCAGGACGTGTTGTCTCTGTGCAACAAGGTCGACAAGGACATGCCTGAAGTGGACAAAGTGGGCCACGTACTTAAAGGCATAGCCGATGACGCATTCAATCTGCTACTGTGTAAGAACTGCTCAACGGTGGAGTCGGTCATCGCTGAATGTCGTCGTTTTGAGCTGGCCAAAAGTCAACGTATCACTCACCGCTTCGACCGACTTCCTAATACGGCTGCCACGTCCTCCTGCGAAGGTTTCGCCACGCTTCGGCAAGCGCAAGCTCCAGAAAACGTCACCAGGATCGTCCGTCGAGAACTCGAGGCCATGGCAACCATTACACCTCATGACGGTATGCAAAGCAACAACCTGGCTCCGATTTCGCTAATTCAGGCCGTGGTTCGCCAAGAGGTCGCGAATATGGACATTTTACCCACCTTTGATAACGGTCATACTGCTACCAACCCGGTCGCCCCTGTCGTCGCTGCTGCAAGACCGAACACGACCTTCAGGCCACGTTATCGAAATCCAGCCGATTGGCGCACACCTGATGACCGGGCCATCTGCTTCACGTGCTCTAGGATTGGACACATCGCCCGGCGTTGCCGCAGCCGCTGGCCCACGTCCTATCGCCCAAACACTTACAATCGCCCGGACCATGCACCATATGCCCCGTCCCGTCCTGAGGCCTCAAGTGCTGAACGTCCTCCTGGGGAAAACCGGATCATCCGCTCACCATCGCCCCAGCGCCGTCAGTCCCGCTCGCCCCAACCTCGCCACTCTCGGTCTCCCTTTGGCCGCCTCTCGGAAAACTAGCCAGTGCAGCCCCCGGAGGTGACGCTGCATTTACGACCCGGCCTGAAAATCCTCTGATTGTCCCTTATACCCGATGCAACCTTCTTGAAGTACTGGTTGATGGTGTGGCAGTTACCGCTCTTGTTGATACCGGCGCACAGATTTCTGTAATGAGCTCGAGCCTCCGGCGCCGCCTCCAGAAAGTCCTGACGCCCGCGACTTCACCTACCGTCCGAGTAGCCGACGGGAGTACACCTGCCGTACTTGGAATGTGCACTGCACGCATCACTATTTCTGGTCGCCACACATCTGTTCTTTTTGCTGTTCTAGAACAGTGCCCCCATGACCTCATCTTGGGAATCGACTTTCTGTCCACACACGCTGCCCTTATCGACTGCTCCGCGGGCCTTCTCCGGCTAGAACTTCCTTCGTGCCCCGACAACGTTGATGCCGGCCCACCCCGCCTACGCTCCGTCGAGTTTCTTCGACTGCCTCCGCAAGCCGCAATATACGTCCCGCTGTCAGCCTTTCCGCCCCTACCCGACGGCGACTACGTTGCCTGCCCTATTCCTGAGGTTGCCATGACACGCAACGTCGCGCTACCCTATACGGTAGGTGACAGTTAGAAACAACGGCACCGCCTTTCCCATCCTCAATTTTGGCTACTCGACGCAAGTTCTTCCTCGCGGCATATCACTCGCTCATCTGACCCCATTGGCCGGCCACACGGTTTCTGCCCTGACCACAGAACCTCCACCGGATTTTTCACCGCCGTCATCGCAGTCAGGTTCGTCCTGCGACCACTTCGCCCGCATGATATCAGGAGACCTCGCTCCGGCACAGTCCGCTGCCCTTCGCCGCGTGCTGGTTTCCTACCAGGATATCTTTGACTTTGGCGACCGTCCTTTGGGCCAGACTTCCGTCGTCACCCATCGCATTCATACCGGCGATGCGAGTCCTATTCACCGACGGCCTTACCGTGTGTCAGCTCCGGAGCGTGCTGTCATCCAACAGGAAGTGGAGAAAATGCTGGTCAAAGGCATAATTGAACCCTCATGCAGTCCTTGGGCCTCTCCCAGTCGTACTCGTGAAAAAGAAGGACAATAGCTGGAGATTCTGTGTAGACTACCGCCACCTTAACCAGATTACCAAGAAGGATGTGTATCCTCTCCCGCGTATTGTAGACGCACTGGACTGCTTGCACGGCGCCAGATATTTCTCTTCCATCGACCTGCGCTCAGGATACTGGCAAATTGCTGTGGACGACCAAGACCGCGAGAAGACCGCCTTCGTGACTCCTGATGGCCTCTATCAATTTAAAGTGATGCCTTTTGGCCTATGTAACGCCCCTGCTACTTTCGAGCGCATGATGGACTCTCTTCTTCGAGGCATCAAGTGGTCCATATGCTTTTGCTACCTGGACGATGTTATCGTTTTTTCGACTACGTTTGAAAACCATCTCACTCGCCTGTCCACCGTCCTTGATGTTTTTCGCCGCGCTCGTCTTCAGCTTAACTCGTCGAAATGTCGCTTTGGGCACCGTCAAATCTGCGTACTCGGCCACCTTGTTGACGCTGCAGGCGTGCAGCCAGACCCTGACAAAGTCCGCGCGGTTAGTCAGTTCCCTACTCCACGGTCGGCCAAGTATGTCCGCAGTTTTCTTGGCCTGTGTTCATACTTCCGTCGTTTTGTCCAGAACTTCGCGGAAGTGGCCCGCCCTCTAACTGGCCTACTCAAGAAGGACGTCGTTTTCACTTGGGGTCGTGACCAAGCGGACGCCTTTTCATCGCTCGTTGCCATCCTAACGAACCCACCTGTTCTAGTACATTTCGACCCGTCAGCCAGCACGGACGTTCGTACTGACGCCAGTGGCCACGGTATAGGCGCCGTCCTTGCACAACAGCAGCACGGCCTCCACCACGTGGTCGCCTATGCAAGCCGCCTTCTGTCGCCATCGGAGCAAAATTACTCTATCACAGAACGCGAGTGCTTAGCACTCGTCTGGGCCATCGCAAAATTCTGTCCGTACCTGTATGGCAGGCACTTTTCAGTTATTACAGACCACCATGCGCTTTGCTGGCTCTCCTCGCTCAAGGATCCCACTGGTCGCCTTGGCCGTTGGGCACTCCGTTTGCAAGAGTACTCATTTTCTGTTTTCTACAAATCTGGACGGCTTCACCAAGACGCTGACTGCTTGTCACGATACCCGGTCGATCCCCCTGATACACTGGAAGATGAATCTGACACCTTTGTTCTGGCCATTACAGACTTCGTCCACATAGCTGACTGAACAGCGCCGCGACTCATCTTTGCGGCCTATTATAGACGGTCTCAACTCGCCACACCCTGACCCTTCCCTACGGATGTTTGCGCTCCGCAATGACACCTTACACCGCTACAACGCCCGGCCTGACGGCGCTGAGCTCTTGCTTGTTGTCCCCGCGCATCTTCGCTCTACTGTTTTGCGCAGCTTCACGATGCACCGACGGCCGGACACCTAGGCGTGTCACGCACGTATGATCGCATCCGTAGGCGCTTCTTTTGGCCTGGTCTCTACCGTTCTGTGCGACAGTACGTTGCGGCTTGTGACCACTGCCAGCGACGCAAGACTCCTGCCCTACTGCCTGCTGGCAGCCTTCAGCCCCTCTACATCCCTGATGAACCGTTTTTCCGGGTGGGACTCGATCTTCTAGGGCCTTTTCCCATGTCAACCACTGGCAATAGATGGGTTGCAGTCGCTACTGACTACGCAACGCGGTACGCTGTTACACGAGCACTTCCGAGCACGAGCATCAGTAGCACCAGCTGTGCTACTGATGTAGCCGATTTCCTTCTTCACTACGTCATCCTGCGCCACGGTGCTCCTCGTCAGTTAATCACGGACCGCGGCCGCTGCTTTCTGTCTAAAGTGGTCGACGACATTCTTCGTTCTTGCAAGACCAATCACAAGTTCACCACTGCGTACCATCCACAGACAAACGGCCTTACTGAACGCCTCAACCGTACTCTCACAGATATGCTTGCTATGTACGTGTCTGAGGACCACCGAGACTGGGACATTAACTTGCCTTTTGTGACCTTCGCCTACAACTCTTCTCGTCACGACACAGCTGGCTATTCACCTTTTTATCTACTCTTTGGCTACGACCCACCATTACCTATGGACACCATACTTCATGCTCACGCAGACACATCCTCTGCCTATGCTCGTGATGCTCTTGCCCGTGCTGACATCGCCCGTCAGGTTGCCCGCGATCGCTTGTCGGCTTCACAGGTCAAACAAAAATGTCTCTATGACCGCCGACACCGGGAGGTGAACTTCCCTCCAGGCTCGCCCGTCTTGCTGTGGTTCCCGTCACGTCGCGTTCGCCTATGCGAAAAACTCCTCTCCCGTTATGCTGGCCCTTACCGCGTCGTACGCAAAGTCACTAATGTGACCTATGAAATCGCTCCGCTAAATCCTACGTCGGCCTCTGCAACAATCGCGAGTGACATAGTCCATGCCTCGCGTCTTAAACCGTACCACTCTCGGCCCGGGCCCTAATTGCACCGGGACGGTGCTTCTGCCGCCGGCGGGTAATGTCACGAGCGGCGATCCTGTGGTCGGTGCTTGGACGATGACGACGACGACGGGTGGTTTTTTCTGGTGTGCACGCGCTCCCCTGAACGATTGCTGCAGCGCTGTGCGCCTTACCCTGTAAATATATCCATTGTATATATATTCTCCCCGTAAATTATTATATTAAACAATATTAAAGCTGTATGAATGACACACACTGATGTAAAAGGAGCTTTGAGGCGAGTTTTATACTCCAGTTATTTTTTCTGCCACATGATACGCTGCTTTACTTTGTGCATCTGATCTAGTATTGCTTGTGGCAAATCGCTCTGTGTTTGGCAGTTTTTTCTCGCATGTGCGGGCATGTGCACCGCAGGTATTATATTCAGCGTGCCTTCTTATAATGAATTACTGACGAGTGCATCGTCCGTCCATGTGTTTGTCTCAATGTCAAAGTAGCTTTTGCGCCATGGTTTCTGCGTTGAATAGGACGGTTGCGCAATTTCAGTGCGATGAAGCGGTGCCGGACACCACTCATCGCCCACAATAACTGAAGCTGAGGAAAGGTATTTACAGATTATTCTTTAGGCGACGGTGTCAATGAAGCTTAAAAAATACTCGGTATATATATCGGAGAAGGCATTCTATATTTTTAGGCAAACGAAACGCCTCTGGATAAGGTATTTTGATAGTTCACACCGACATAGCGTTAAGTTATGTAGTAGGATAGTTAAAATTGTGATTTTGATTAGCGGGGGGGGCCCTATTGCCGACGCATTGTAGATTGCGGGCAAGCATGCGGTGGTGACAGGCTCTGCATAAAGAATCATAGTGTCGTTGGCTGCGTCGTTAAGCGACCGAGATCATTATTGCTGACATTATTAGAGGCGAGACAAGGAGCAAGCAGCAGCAATCACGACTGTCAGTTCGAGGTTCATGCCGCTGTCGAAGGGGTTTCCTGTGCTTCACGACAGGTCGGTGGGAGAAAATTGTTGGAACTACGTTGGGCTTCAGCTTTCTTTTTTCCAAGTTCTTGTAATATGCGCGGCTCAAATTGGTCTTCAGTGAAATGTAGCTAAAACATTTATCGAAGAGTAAATCACTCAGGGAGGATAATTACAACGTCCTTTATACAAGTACAAGTGGCTAATACGCTGAACATTATTGCCTACATAATATTCCCTGCATTGCTACATCATAACCATAATCAGTATTTATTGTTCAACCTTTGTAATCAAAGCGCATTGATACAATTACATCGGCTCGTGTTACATGGATGGAAAAGGTTTACCCACAGAACAAAACCGAATAATGGTTATTGTAACGCATTCGCTATTAAAGCGAAGATTCCCGGCCTCCGCCTAGCAAAGGTGCACGATCACGTCGTGCACATTGGCTATATCCGTGAGCAAATGAAATAATAATCGTCACCCACTCATGCGTGAATGGCAGCCCAGTTCAAAGCAAATTCAAGAACGGAAAAAGATTACCAGGTGTCCTTAGCTATCGCCTAAAAGGCGCGAATGCGAGTCTTGTAAAATCTACTGTAATTCACCTCAATCCACACTAATCCACCCTCACGCACCTTATTCGACTTTAATCCACTCTAATTCTCCTTAATAGACCTTAATCCACCTCAATGCACCCTAATACTCCTTAATAGGCCTTAATCGACCTTAATCCTCTTTAATCCATCTTATTCGACCTTATTCGACCCTAATCCTCCTTAATCAACCTTAATTCATCTTAATCCGCCTTCGTGCACGTTAATCGACGTTAATCCACCCTAATCCTCCTTATTACATCTTGATCCACCCTAAACCACCCTAATCCAACTTAATCCTCCCTAATCGACCCTAGCCCTCCTTATTTAACCTCAATCCCCATTATTCTACCTTAAATCACCTTAATCCAATCATTAATCAGTCATGAATTTACTTCATTAATCTATTATACACGGCTGGACATGATTTGGCTCGTTTCTGGCCTTCATTAGGTCACGTTAGTTTCCGTACCTCAAACGCTCACCTTGAAACACATCCATCTAACGGTGTCGCCTTAAAATGTTGACTAGTTGGCGCTCATCACCAGCAATACCGCGGGTATACTTCGCACAAATTTTTTTCAGGCCCTGCATTCATTGTATATAAGTGACTGACACACACATCGAAGCTGTAAATAGCTCCTCTACAAGCTGGTATTCCGATTTTAAGTAAAACAGGCAACGGATCCTAACAATGGCGAAAAGTGCGATCGAGAGGCTGTATCTTCGGGTATATTTGTTCAGTGGAAAGCAGAAGCTATAATGCTGCATTTCCGATTGAATAACAGTTGACGACATGCGACGTGCTGGAGTCCCAGCAGAATATTCAGCATTTCTGAGGAGAACCCCATTTTTACGCAACGTATAAATTGCCACAACAAAAAAGCTAATGAGCAGGCCGGAAGAATTGAAAAAGAATGCCGCATTAGGGCATGCTTTGATATCAGCAATAAGAAAGGCGTCTTACCTCGCAAACAATACTGTTCCTTGTCGGAACAAAGTTCTTTCGGCCAATGTTGTGCAGCCACTGCTTTTTGCGCAAGCCATCACGCTTTCCTTGCGGTATCGTAAAAACTGCATAACCATCATCACGCTTCTTGCTGCAGTTATATGCGCAGAAGCATGGCATAGCGCTAGCAGACAGTGCACGAAACAGCGTGCGACCGAGCTCAGGCACAAAATGGCGCGAACGAAAAAGCAAAACACAAGCAAACCGCAAGCTAGAGCGTACTAGAGAATAGTCGAGTGGGCCGAACGGCGCTCTGCCGCTGAGGCGCCGCGTGTGGAAAAATAGTGCGAGGGCGCTGCGAGCGAACTGGATTGGGGCGGAGACGCGCTCCGCGGCATTTTCAACGTACTTTCGCTGCGGGCGCCGAGGCCGATTGCGCATATTACGCTGTTAAAATAGCGCTTTATTTCAACTGCAAATTTATGTTTACGCCATTTTGCCAAACATATATTTGGGGCATACATTACACAACGCGACGTCTTCAATTTTGCTGTCGTTGTCAAGCGCGTCGTCTGCTAGCGCACGCAAGTTCGCTACGCGGACGTTGGCGGACGCCCAGTTTTTCTCGCAGAACCTCTGTGCAGTACATTTTTTAAATGTTTTAGTTGCTTCGGTGGGCCCATGACTCTTGACGGCCGGTGCAAAATGTAGTTTTAGCCAGGTGAACTGTTGTTTTCACCACTGTCCTCTAAAAGTAACTGGTATATCCGCACCATGAAGGCTACGTAAGAAAATTTTATTATTGATATCATGTCATTTTACACGCGCTTCTTGTTGGTGAATATTGATCAGGGAAAATGATCGAAGAAAACAATATTAGAGCGAAATAAACCATGTTTATTAACTGTGTAGCGCGAAGAATGACTCAGAAGGGTTTGGGTGCAAGCTATAGTTGGTACGGATCATTCATATTCAAAACAGCGCCAAAAAAGACGGACAAGAGAGAACGCAGGACGAGCGCTGACTGCCAACAACACCTTTATTGAAGCCTGCGCAAATATATAAAATTCGCAACGGGCAGAAAGAGAAAAAAAAGGGGGAAAGGGAAGGCGAGTCATCGTCAGTCAACTCCTGCTGCGCATGTGTCAAAAACACTAAAAAATACAAATCTTAACAATACACATGGTGGACACAGGCCAAACTGAATTAACTCCTGAGGAACTTAAGTTCCTTATCGCAAAGAGCTATAGATGGGGCACTTACACAGGTGGCTCCTAACGGACACATTGAAAAGGCCTCGAAAATTTCCCTGGCCATCTGATTGTCAATGACCAATGTATTTGACCAATGGCCAATGACCAATGTATTTCTAGGTAATTAAATCAAAGGACAAATAGACATACATATTTACGATATATATATATATATATATATATATATATATATATATGTAATGGAAAAAATAACAAATATTCTAAATGCAATAATTGAATAAGTGAGAACTCCCGACCTGAATAAGCGCACGTGTTTGCAGTAACAAACACACTTATTAGTGAATACTGGAAATAAAACTCTCATTCGCAGAAATAATATTAATAGCAGGCAAAACCATCTTATGCGTGCGTGCGTGCGTGCGTGCGTGTGTGTGTGTGTGTGTGTGTGTGTGTGTGTGTGTGTGTGTGTGTGTGTGTGTGTGTGTGTGTGTGTGTGTGTGTGTGTGTGTGTGTGTGTGTGTGTGTGTGTGTGTGTGTGTGTGTGTGTGTGTGTGTGTGTGTGTGTGTGTGTGTGTGTGTGTGTGTGTGTGTGTGTGTGTGTGTGTGTGTGTGTGTGTGTGTGTGTGTGTGTGTGTGTGTGTGTGTGTGTGTGTGTGTGTGTGTGTGTTATTCATATACTGTACGACGCCGAATAGTCATTTCCGTTCGAATGTGACGCATAACAGCACATTGAAATATCAAAGGTGAGTGACTGCATGCAAGTGAGGACTGTTATTCTGAATGATTTTGCCGCCGGAGAGTCGTGGCTGTTGCGCAGAGGCGCAGTTCCTGAGATAATTAACGGACGGATGTTAAATAAGTCCTGCTTAACAAGTTCCTAGTTCTCATTCAATATAAACGCACTGTTTTGGGGCAGCCTGTAAATCTGCTAACTTGATTCAGACAAGGATTTTTGACAGTCTCACCATGTTTGCAACCCATTAAAACTGAGTGCCCCATGTGGTACCACACTTTTCTTCAACGAACGCAACAGATCTGCACATATCTCTACGTACGTGTATGTGAGACATGCCGTTCCTTTAATTGTTTCATTACGGTCGTTATGATAGTGCGCCGGATAACTGAACGCAGCCGTTTATAATATACAAGCTGCTGAGTTGAGCGGTCATACATTTGGGAACGGCATTACATTTATGCATGAAATATAGTATAAGCCTAACATGTTTTTCTCGGAAATCTGACTCGAGAATAATTTATGTTGTTGGCACCCCCAGAAATAAGCCGAAGAACGCAGCCACCTGCTTTTTCTTTTTTTAATATAAGCAAATTCTTCGGTTTCACGTGGCAAAACCACGATATGATTATGGGGCACCCGGTTTAGTTTTTGCCACCTGGGTTTCTTTAACGCGCGCCTAAATAGAAGTACACGAGTCTTTTTCCATTTCGCTCCCATCGAATTCCGCGACCTGGATTGAACCCGTGAGCTGCAGTTTAGCAGCACAACGCCGTATCCACGATATAGGCACTAATTAGGCTACCGCGCAGGCTTTCTTTCTTTTTATTGCGATAGCAATTATATGGACACTTCCACCGGATTTCTGCCGTCGCCGTCGCCGTGAGGTTCCGTATAGATAAAATCTTCGCCGCGCGCCGTATGCCCGAGCAAAAGCGTGCGGTGACGCACGCTATAACGGAGAGCGAACGCACTCAATCTTCCACGCGCAAGCAAGGAAGCGAGAAGCGAGCGCCGGAGGGAGCGTAGGGGGGGGGGGGGGGGGGCGCATTTCTACTCTGCCAACAACCGCGCTCGTCGCTCGCTCGCACCGTCTCTTATCTCCACACGGCTCTGACCTTTACATTCGCCGCTCAATTTCCGTTGCCGCGATAGACCGCACGTACCTTCCCCGTTGCGGCGTATATGCGCTTGCTGCCAGCGTTTTGACAGTCGTTGTCTGCAGTCATTCAGTGTGATCTATTCATGTTTGTTTGTGCGCGCTCACACCACAGTTAGTAATAGTCGGGCCACATTTTCCAACGCACGCTACACATGCAATGCTGCCCGGATCGGCAGTGCAGCGCTACAGGTGTGTCCCTTCGCACGCGCTGCCCACGGGCAGCGCTTCTCATCAACACGACCGTTTCACACGCGCCTTCTCCTGGTCATCGAGTCTCTCTTCATGTCGGTCTACTTACGCCGCAGCACACCTGCTTACTTATTCAGCTCATGTTTACTACAATTCATATTGCTACCAAAGCCGCTCACCTTACTTCGTATGACATTGCTGTGTTGCTATCGCATTCATTGCTTCGCCCTTAGGGTGAAACTGTGACATTTTTTTTGAAGTATCGACTGGAAGAAAAAAATCCCCACGTACTGCTTACGGCCAAAGATTAGCGAGTGGCTAACTTAAACCGTTTTCGGCGCTCGAGGTCCGACTGCAGTAAATGACCCCGTACCAATTACTCCTCATTCTGTTACGCGAGAAAGGCAGAAACTTGAATGGAATGTCGCAGTGCAGTTGACTCTTTTTTTTTAATCTATACCAATGCTTCCCGTAAATCTAAGTACAAGGCGCCGGATGGGGCAGATATGCTTTACTTGTTTGAAGGGGCAAGCAGGAAGGTTACATATGCTGCTTCGTCTGCGTTTTGCAAGACCTACTGATAGAAAACTATATGTGCAACAATACACACGAGAGATACATGCTTCTTGAAGAACGAGAAAAATATTTTTTCCTCCAAAGGGAACCGTACAATAACATGGTAGAATGAAAGCCGACACTGCGACCGCAATGCACGAGCAATCACCGAGCGACATTAGAAAATAATAAAAATAGATAAAGGAGAGAAACGAAAATAATTTATTCTTGAGGCACAAATACATGTCATATGCAATTATGAACCCCATTTGATCGATCTGAACGCAAATACCAGAGCGCGAAGTAGTACGAAAGACCCTGTCGAGCAGTATCGCCAGCAGTTTCCAACGGCGCGACCTTGATGCGGCCCAATCCACTTCGACCGCAGCGCCGCCCCAGTATTTTTCCACGTCGGGCGCCTCACTGCAAAGCATGGTCCGCCCCACCCGCTCGTCCCACTCGACCATATTCTAGTACACTCTAACGCAAGCTCCGCTCGTTTCCAAGGGCAACGGCAGGGAGACCAATCATCGTGCAAGAAAACGGGCGCAAGACCGTCTGCCGCGGAGGGAACTCGCGAGGGGTGAGGAGGAGGCGAGGAGGTCGCGCGCCGGTGGCAGAGTACAAAGAGTGGCGGTACTTTCCTACATCAAGGGGTTTTAGTCCGTGACTGCAGCCGACGCCTCTCGCGGCTGCTCGGCAGGTTTCGACCAGAGAACTGAACACTCGTCGAGTAACATCGGAAGTTACTCTCGCCTCGCAACGTTTCAATATAGCTTTCTGTGGTAGATCTGTTTACTTGTGTTTACGCAATTGCATCACGTGCAACACATACACATGTAACACTCGGTTTAACCAACACAGCTTCGCTGTTCGACCATCTTCACGGAGTGGAAGGGGCGTTGATTTTTTTTTTCAGTATAATTAGAGGTGCAATATTGTATTACATACTTTTGTTCATCGGCCTGCCTGTCAGACTGCAATAGGAGCAGAGGCCTTTTGTCAGGCTATGCCCCATTTAGCCTCTGCTGTCGTTACTGTAAGCTTGATTGCTTGCTTCTTCCCCGCGAGATCGAACTATAGGTGGCAGAAACGTCAGATAGGGGGTCGACGGCGCGCATTGAAATGTACGCGGCAGCGTTCCGCTGGAAACAATTTGGCACGATTTTATGGTAATGAAACGCGCTCACTGCAGTGAGGTGATTTTATATTGCGCTATAATGCCACATTTTCGAACGAAATGCGCACAATGTTTCTATTTACTTGTAAGATGTGCAAACTGTCATTCAATAGGGAACTGGCACTAACCCACACATTCTCTGTTTCGGCACTTTCACGGGGATTTTTGTGTATATTTCGCTTGTGTTCCGACTACTGTGTTAATATTTTTGCGTAATTTATTAATGCCACATTCTCTGCGAATCATGCTCTGGTTTAAAAACGTATGAATTCTTGTACAAAGAAGGAAAAGTAACAAGTTAATGCGCACCTTACATCTGCTTTTCTTATTATTTTTTTTCTTTATTGGCTGTGAAATGCAAAAATTTAATGAATTCAATTAGGCACGCTAGACCACTGTGGCAGTACGTTAGTATGATCATCAGTTTGCTTCAGACGAGATAAATTTTATCGCCCTTGCACGGTGTTACGCACACGACAGCGATGCGACAAAGGTGTAATTGCTTGAAGAGCTAAAATCATTATGTAATTTTTTTTTTCAGTCAACAGTGGCCACTGCCTTACATCAAGCTAGCAACACCACAATAAAGAGCGAAAGGAAATTATAATAGCTCCCTTTCCACTCGGAGTTGTGATGTCATCAGTCTAGAGACTGCCGTGTCGCACGTGAGCTTCGTAAAATCCATATTTCAGCTTTTCCTTTGCATCAGCGAATCAAAGTACAAAAGCGCACGACTTAATTGTGAGGCAAAATTATTTCACCGAAGTGACATGAGAACCACAACATATTAAAAGAAGATATCTGATCGCGTAACCACTAAGCGAGAGTCATGCGATTATCGCAATAATAATAATGCAGTTATCGTAATATAAAGTGCATGACGCAACATGATAACAATGCACACTTACGACTATTTTATATGCTGGTGAGTGATGTTCACAGCACCCCCGTTAATGTTTCGTGATATCACGGAATTTTATTACGATAGCAATTATATGGACACTCCAAGCGGAATTCTGCCGTCGCCGTGAGGTTCCGTATAAAGTCCAAGGACGATAAAATCGTCGTCGCGCGCCGTTTGCTGTATGTGCGAGTGAAAGCGAATCATATCTTGAAAGTGATCTGCACACGGCTCCTACCTTTGTGTGCTTTCTCCACCTGGTGCACACTTGGTGTCTTTTTTGTCTTCCTTTGTCCGTTTCTAGCGCAGTTAAAATCTTTCCAATATTTCACCGCTGTTTCCGTTGAAGCTATAGATCGCACGAACCTTCGCTCGCTGCTGCAGCCGCGCTTGCTGACGCAGTCTTGAAAGCGGTTAGTTGCGGTCACCTATTCCTGTTTGCTTGCGCGCGCTGACACCATGCTTGTTAATTCAGTAAGTAAGCGAATGTGTCAATGAGAGGTCGCGCTGGGCGCCGAGGAGGGCCTCAATAATTCTGCATAGCTCAATACGGAGCTATTACAAATCCGTAATCCGTATAGCTTTCTGTTCGCATAGCCCTGACGGTACCCCTCTTTCAGTTCCCCTCGTACACGCCATTGTTCGCCAGGAACTTGAAAACACTGCCTAATTTGCTATTTCAATTGATCCTTCGCCTTTCGGGCGAAACTGCTACTTTTTTGGAGTGATGAACACACTGTGACGAGTCACTAAAGCGCGGGAGTTACGTCTCGCTGCAACCGCTTCGTTTTTAAAACCCGGTAAAATGTTTTATGTGATGTTCAACCACGAAGCAATAATAAAATTGATATGATTGTGGCGAGCAGAGGGCGCGACAATCACACGTCGCGCACTCGACACGGGTATTCACGGCTCTTATTACAGCGCAAAATTATTACGACAGCTCAGCGCTAAATGCTTTTGTACGCCATCAAAAAATGCACACGAGCATTTACGACTGTGCTACAACCATTCCAGCTATTCACGCCGTACATGCACATGTAAGCATGTATTGGCTAGCAGACGACGCGCGGCGCCATCCACACTATCTGTGGTTCAGCCAATGCCAGCCACGCGGCGACACTGGTTGATCTCGCGGCGTACCCACTACAGGGAAGATTGGCCAAGAAGCCGGCGGCTAACCTAGTTCTGTGGTTAACCATTAAACGGGTGGGGCGGGGGGAGAAAACTTGAGGGAAAAAGTACATGCGAGGGAACAGAAACAAACCAATGTTAGTATAGGCAGGACAAATAAACTTCAGCTTGGTATACCTCTACGCACCGCGTCTGTACCGTCTGCACCGCAACGAGGGGCACGCTTGGAGAAATGCTCATGCGCATTTTACGCTTCATTCGATTCAGTTTCAGTTCTGTGCTCGTGCATAGTCGCCTCTTGCACGAACCCTGCACTGTACTTTTTCCGCTGGTGCTGGGAATGACGCGAACTCCTGCGCGCGAAGCCTGTGAAACGTCATAAGGTCAGGTGCAGCGCCTTATGAACTAGTTCAGGAAGTGTCGGCGAATCGAACGGATCTATAGCTTTCGTAGTATTTCTCCCCTCAATTATTGAGGCCCAACTTTACCGCTCCCACCCTTATAGGTTGCAGCCCTTACACAAGGATTTGTGGCATTCCGAAATAACAAAATTTCGATGTTACGAAGCACCATTTTTCTCGACGTCGTTATATCTAGGTTTAACTTACCTCGTGTGAGGCCCCTAAATCTTATTAGCAGCCCTTCTCTGCATAAAATTTGTCAGCCAAGCTGCCAAACCGACAAAATGTTGCTCTTATGGCTGTACACATATTACGTACTGCATTGACTGCACAGAACTACAGCAATTTTTTCAGCTTTGACAATGGTTAGGTAGGCTGTCATGCACAAAAACAAAACGCCAACAAACCCGCAAAACACACAGATTCTGATCAATATATTAATTAAAAATACAGGTTGTCCCAGCTAACAATATCCAAGCCATAAAATAAAATCTATGATATGAGACATAGAGTCAACGGTGTTCGATCATCAGTCTTCTTCAACCGTAAAGATAATTTTAACGCGATAGCGTTTAGGGGCCCGTGTCGCAGAAAATCCGGCGTCGGCAACCGGCGAGTGATCGCGGGTGGCTGAGAAAATCATCCAACCATATTGACCCTCCATGTGGTGCAAGGTTTTGGTGAACAAAAATTGAATTTCTCAGTGAAATCCGTCAGAAAAATGGTGAAGTACGACTTTACCAATAGGCGTCAGATTCGCCGTCGGATTGTTTCCAAAGGCATCAGATTCTAATGTGAATGTACGAGAAAACCTAATTCTGCTACGAGGAAACTCGAACATTTATACCAGACCTGCGCGCATCGGGGCAATAGCAAACAATTCATAAGATAATGAAAATGGTGCCAGGGTCTTCACATTTTAATATAAGACCACTTATATTGCCCCTGGAAAAACGTCTTTCTAGCAATTCATTTCAGGTTAAAAGTGAAGCCGACTTTAAGGGGATCGATGTAAGCTTGGTCTTTGTAAGCTGGCTTTCCCACGTTCAGTGTTGGAGTGAATGAAGCCTACTTGCCGTATGCGAACGATGTGACGCGAACGGGTCCCGATAACGCTATCGCGTTCTACCCTTAAAGCTTAAGCTTACGCGTCCTCCAAGTTTTTGTGTATTTTTGGAAAATTGGATAAAATCATTTAGACTACTTTTTAATTTTTGATTAACGAAGGGCATGACTTTCCATGGCAAAGCTGTTACTGAGTCCTTAAATTTCCCATTCAGCCATTTTCAGCATCCTATGGCATGTGTAATAATATTTTATGCGTTGCCATTCGGAATTGCCAGGCGCTGTAGTACGTTTCAAAGGACAGACCCCATCGTGCTAGAAATTGCGAAGCTTCTCGAGGGTGCCCAATGAAGAGACCACATCATCATATTTCAATTGTTGTCTGGTCACTGTGGCATGGTTGGCAAAGAACTTGCTGACAGTTATACAAAAATTATTGGGGAGGCGGATAGGCATTGATGACCCAACACCGCTGGTCCCATAACTGTGTAGCATTTCATGTCAGTGCTTTTTTTAAAGCTTGGTTGGCTAACGTTAGGTGGGACCAGAGCTGTGACATGGGACACCCCGTATCATCATCAGCCAATATTCTATGTCTACTGCAGGACGAAGGCCTCCCCCTGCGATCTCCAATTACCCCTGTCTTGCGCTAGCGTATTCCAACTTGCGCCGGTTTACACTGAGCTGGTCTACTCAGCTCTTTGAGTAGACCAGTTCATTAACCAGAATTCTGCAATCTGCCACAGGCAATCTTTCAAACAAATTGAAAGTGTTCGCTGAAACACCCTGTATACAGCTCTGCTGGTCATACAGCTTCACAGAGTGGAATGGCACTAAATTTTTTTCTCTATAGATGTAACACAAAATAACACATACCCTTCATCGGCAAGCCCTGCACCGTGGTTATTTTCCCTGCATGCAGAGAAGATGTCAAAGAGAAAGAAGCGCCAAAGCAGCTCGTGAAGTGAGTGCGCGCGTACTAGTCGAAACCCGCAGCAAGAGCGTCCAACCGCCGTCTCCGTCCTCCTGGGCCATCGACACCTGACGAATTTCCTCTCAAAAACGGTAAGTGCTTCGACTCTCGTTGCGACAAGTAGTGTACCCCTCGCGTTGTGCCTTCGGCGGCGTCAAGCCGCACAACATCGACGGTACGCGATTGGGAAATCCCTTAATCAACGGGCGCTGTTAGGTAGAGCCCGATCGCATATGCTTTAGGGCAGGTCAACGCGGCTCTATCTAACAGTACCCGTGTCTCAACTAAGATGTCCGCGCGTATACCATTTCATAAATCGTGGCTCCAAGGACAATCTGTAATCGAATCCCTTCGAGCGCTTTCTCGCGGTTTTCGTTACGGGCGAACGTCGGGCCTTGTGTGCGGCCCGAACTAACGCTTCCATAGTGAGCCGCAGTTAGCCCTTCTACTTACCCAATTTCTCTAACAGGCATCGAACGATCATTTAAGTAATTTTGATTTGATTGTGTAGTTCCTCGTGATTTGACCAAAACGGGAACAGGCTAAGGATTGAGTACAGGCTCTGCTCATAAAACCGAACCGCGGCTCCGCGCTCCAAAACAATGTTCCCCGAGACGTCTACAGCTGCTGGAATATGTCTTTGCAATAGTCAGTAAATTGAGCGGCAGCAGTAGGACTTTTGTTGGTCTTGTTTGTACGGCGTCACCTTGGAAAAAGTGCCGCAGAAGAAAACGAAACATAATACTATTGTTTTGCCTTTTCGTGTGTGTGTCATGTCATCCAATGTGAGAGATAACGCTTCGCAACTACGTTAGAAGGGGTGTGCTTAATGCAGAGCGCAACTATAAACCGCGCTTTCTGTTTGCGCTTGACATTCTGTATGGTTCCGATTTCTCTGAGAAGCGGCAACTCGCGGTTCTGGATGAACGAGCACAAACCTCGAGAGAACTGTAACCGTCATCGCGAGGTGACCTTTGTGTCCACTCCTTTCATCAAGTTCACCTTAAAAAAATATAGAGTTGCGACGGTTACTTCGGTATATTTCGTTGTTTCCTCAATTCAATTACTGCGAACATCAGTTAAACGGGATTATCTTGCGACTCTTAACTTTTTCAGTCCGCTTCATTTCGAGCACGACATTATGCTTGGCGTTTTTCAAATACACTATAAAAAGGCTTACTCCCTTTGGGGCGCATCTTGCCTCCAAACAGTAATGGGCATCAATCTTGCTTGATCTTCTTTCTTTATCTTCCTTTTTCGAAAATTCTGCGCTCGCTACTTTCCTGTCAAGAATGTCATGCTGATAACGCGCATGGTATTTGTGACCGTGAAGTGCAGGGCGAGCAGGCTTCAAGAATAGAAAAGTGCCCAAGATATATAAGATGGTTATTGTTCGGGGACACGGTACACTCGAAATACTACAAAGTTGTTGTTTTTTCTTT
Source organism: Dermacentor silvarum (assembly GCF_013339745.2). Lineage (NCBI taxonomy): Eukaryota > Metazoa > Arthropoda > Arachnida > Ixodida > Ixodidae > Dermacentor > Dermacentor silvarum. The sequence goes on along the minus strand of NC_051161.1, from coordinate 131,374,555 downwards.
GAAGCCTGGAGCACCGTAACCACTCTACGATGGCTTATTTTCAGCTTCTGCCTTTTCGCTCTCAGTTAGTCGATGTGAAGGCCTTGCCTGGGGTGATAAATTCTGGACATTTTCACATTCTAAAGCCGTAATTTCGAAATCGCTATCTTCGCAGCTCTAATCGGCCAGCAGGGCCGTACGGCCTCTCTGATTGGCTCAAAACGCCACCATTGAGAATCTGCCAAATGTCGGATTTGAGTGTCAACGGAATAGCTCCCCTGGTTGCCGCTTATCTATCCTGTGGTTGGATTACGAGCGTCTTCTCCGTCGCGGCATAACCGTACCGATAGCGAGAGCCGACGCGATGTTCCAACTCTGGCTTTTCATAAACCGCGTCGAAACCCTTGGTTTCCTAATTTGCGCGTAATTCAGTGCAGCCATGGAAATCTGCTATATTACAAACGGTGATCGCAGTAGAAGTTAGACATGGAGTTGTGGTTAGAGCGCGTAGCTAAGATGCATAAACGCTGCCGCTATTTCCCGCACATCCACGCAACCTCTGTATGAGAATCGGTCGACATCCTTGTGAACGGGGAGACATACTCAGCCCATTCTCTAATTCATAACTGCTTTTCACGGTAAAAATATAAAAAATAAAAAACGAAACGAGGCACACAACCCGATCGCACCCATTGTGTCCCCTATTTTCTCGCAACAAAGTATAGTTGATAACTACACAGCTCTTACAAGTACGCGAATGTGTCATCTTACGAGCGAATGCCAACCAGCTTTCAATCCATTGTGCTTGTGCATAAGGTGGTGCATTATCGACATGACACCCCGCTCATTACCCTGATTAGCCGAACGCACTTACAGGTTATAGCAACCTGATGGGCTGATGAAGCGTCGTGCCTCTGTCTTGTCCTTCTTGCGTACTGTAGTTGCGCTATACATTGCACATACCGATTCGCAGCTTTGTCAGCTCTAATCAGACTGTCTCCTAACCCTCAGTACTTTCAGTACTGAGGGTCTCTTTCTTTTTCTTTTCTGTGCCAGCGCTTACGCCTTTGGGTTCCGATGGAGAACAAACCGGAACCTGCGCTGGAAAAAGCCGCCCCGTCGACCATGCGAAGCTCCATGCCGTTGCTCAGCCTTCCCTGCACGCGGAGCGAAGAGAATCCCATCTGCATGTTGGTGCGCAGGCTCGGCTCGTACAACGAAGCCCTGTGGTACGCGGGACTCGAGCTCAAGGAAGAAAATGGCAAAAGGTCTGGGCGAGCTCACACTCGGTGTTGTCCGCAGATAGCCAGCACGAGCTGTCATGGAAATCTGCGGCCATCGAGAGCGAGACCATCGCGGTCAGCTTGCTTGCCAGCCTGCTGTCCCTCCACAGATGTATAGTTGCCATCGACCTCAACCACGTCATAGCGAAACGGCCATTCCTGCTCAACTGGCTACAGTACGGGTGCGGTGTCAGGAGCCTGACAATACAAGCAAGCCCGCACTTCGACGAGACCGTGATGCAGACCCTGGTGAACGTCCTGAACCCCCTGGACCAGCACATGACACCGCTTTTCGAGCAGTACCACACCTACTCTGTGCGGAGGCCCACGCTCGTAGTGCCACCGCGACAAAATGCCCGTGCCACACTGATCACCTTGGACGTTGCGGCCCTGAACATGAATGGTCCACGCGCCAGACAATTCATCATCATGCTCCGTGACAACAGGACCATCACCGAACTGGCAGTGGGAGCCTGCGCGTTCACCTATGGTTACATTGACCTTGCCGCCGGATTCAGGAACTACTTGGTGCGGGAAGACTCGGTGCTTAAGAAGCTCACCATCAGAATGGGCGATGTCAGCAAGCAAGCGCTGCGGTCACTGGTGAACGCCGTCGCCGTCATGACCAGCCTGGAGGAGCTGGTCGCCGACGTCGACCTCTACAACGTTCAGGACAAGTCGGTCTTCGCCGAGATCGTGGCTCGGAACAAGACCTTGCGCGCATTGAGCATCATCTGGCCCAGGTCCTGTATCGTGAAAAGCATTCTGCACAACTTACAGCACCCCGTGGGCAACGCCGGCACGAGGATCGTGCCCTGGCTCTTGGCGCTACCCAGAAACACGTCGCTGTCGTCGCTCACCATTGACCTCCTCGGCTTCACCGAGTACGAGTGCTTTGCATTCTTCCGAGCTCTCGCGTACAACACTTCACTGAGGAGGGTCACAGTGAGGCACCTTCCTGCACGAGGTGCCCTCAAGCATATCTGCCGCACGATCAGAGATTCCTGCATGGCTGAGAAAGTGGTCATCAAAGACATCCGCGTGACCTACGACAACATCGCCGTGCTTCCAGAATGCCCGGAGGTCACGTCGGTGACCGTCAGCTCTCTCCACCTGTTCGACTGGGACCACTTCTACAGGGCCTTCACAGACGTCCTGGTAGCCTGCCGCACACTAAAGAAGCTGCACGTGTGCGTGCACTCCTATTTCTTCGACCACGACCTCCAGACAGCGATGGCCGCCTACATCGCCGGTGCGACCGCCCTCCGACACTTCGAACTCCACGTCTACGTAGACGCGCACGAGCGGGAGATGGAAGATGTATACGTTTCCGAGGCCCCCGACAGCCCGCTTGTGAACGCTCTTTCGGTGCACCCAAGCCTTGTCAAAATAGCGGTGAGGGAACTGCGCCTGAACGAGCGCGACTCTCGGTCGCTCGCGGAGGCATCTCTCGGCAGCACGAGCATCACTGAAGTGACGTTCGCGGCGCTAGGAACCAGAGGCAATGAGGCCTTCCTGCGCTTTGTCATGCCGCGCATCGAGAGAAACTACCACCTGCTGCGGCTGAGCCTTCCCGCATGCGAAGATCGCGACAGCGAGCTCGCGTTCATCCGAAACATCACGAGGCGCAACTCCAGCCTGATAACGAGGGCGGCCCGTTTCGTGATGGGCGAGCAGGACGCCTACTGCGCACGCGCCATCGAGCTGGTGTCGGGCCACGCAGCGCTCGTAGACATGGTTTGCGAAAGGGCGGCCGTCGAAGCCGGCGAAGCGGCGGCGATGATCAGACGAGCCCTGGGCCTGCCGTGCCTGACGAGCTTGAGCGGGTTCATGAAGCTGGCCGGGGTTGTCAAGCACCGCGTCCAGTGCGTCGCCGGACGGGGCCGCACGCTGGACCAACTGCACGAGGACTGCTGGCTACACATCAGGAAGTATCTGAGGGTGGTAGACATCGTGCACAGGAGGCGGTGAGCAAGGCGAGGAAAAGGCTCGGACAAAAAGAGGCGCCGGGCCAAGTTGTTGCCCTTTTATATTGCCGGGACCTACAGCATGGAGCCTATTTCTATGCTATAGGGTCCGGCAGTGTTGCAAACCATAAGGCACAAATAAACATGTGCTGCTTTGTTTAAAAGCTTTGATTCTTGTTAAATAAATGAACGTTGCGGCTATGCGTCTTTGTGCAACGTGCAAGTGCGTATGTAGCCGTAAACACCGACGTTCGACCGCCGGCCATGTGCGGTTGAGTTAAGGAATTGAGCAGTCGTGCCCATTCCGGCGCTTTACATTGCTATTTTGCTGGCGTGGTCGCACGGTACCAGCGCTGCTGTTGACCCGGCTTTGTACCTTCGGTCATCGCCAAGCTCCATGTGCAGCTTGTCGCTTGCAACGTAGGCCTGCAGCTAGTGCACGGGCATGCCTGCAACAACGATATGCTTTTAAATTCGCGTTCCAAGCTGACAGGTGCTTCCAGAATTTGTACAGCACCTGACCGGCTACTTACTCAAAATGGCATGGAACCGAAATGGTACGATGAAAGGATAAAAACGCAAGGTATAAATTTCAAAAGAAAATAGAAGACAGTCGAGGTCTATAGTCATCCACGTCTGGTTAGAAAGTCATCTGCGTGTGATCGTTCAAAAGATCACACACCTTAGTTTCTGCTTTTCTTTGTTTCATTTGCCGAGATTGACGTCAATACAATGAATTCGTTTTTGTCTTCGCCTCTGAATTTTTGCCAATACAGCCCTACACCTCCCCCCCCCCCCCCTCAATGGGTATGCACCATTTAAGCTTATTATCACCATCATCATTGTCAAAGTCCTCCCCGATGGCCGTGCCTTAGGATGGTTGCTTGTCTTAGGTGAAAGAAGAAATGAAACAAGATGTAGAAGCCTGCTTCTGCAGTCTCCCGGGTCAAATTGATTCAGGCCTGGGTGCTCAAAATATCAGGCGCATAGTGACATTGAAAGTCGTATACAACTTGCACGGCGCCAAGGCCAGTATGCGGCATTGCAGGGTTACGCTTGATATCACCAAGACATACGATAGCGTTGAACACGGGATATTGGTAAGCCGGCTGAGAGAACTTAAGTTCCCCAAATATATACAGGCTTGGATTACGCAATATTTAAGTTGCAGAGAACTGTATTGCCTTCAGAACGGCTTTTCTTCAAGTACACATAAGCAGACAAGAGGAGTTCCACAGGGGTGGCAATGCTATCTCCAGTATTATTAAATTGCGGAGCTCCATCTCATCTCAAGAGGACGTGGATAGTTACGTGTATGCGGACGACATAGCATGCTTCTCCCCCCCCCCCCCCCCCATCGGCAGAGGACATTCACACACTTTACGAAAACATGCAAAAGTATTTCTCTGGTCTAAAAAATGGGCTAAATTCAATTCGTCTGGCTCTAAACGTGGACAAATGCTCATTGCTTGTATTTCCTCTGCAGGACTGAGTGCATATATCTCTGTCGTACCAGCTCGCTATCATTCCACAAGTCATCTTCATCATCATCAGTCTATATTTATGTCCACTGCAGGACGAAGGCCTCTCTCTGCGATCTCCAATTACCCCTGTCTTGAGCTAGCTGATTCCGACTTGCACCTGCAAATTTCCTAACTTCATCACCCCACCTAGTTTTCTGCCGTCCTCGACTGCGCTTCCCTTCTTTTGGTATCCATTCTGTAACTCTAATGGTCCACCGGTTATCCAGCCTACGCATTACATGGCCTGCCTATAGCTCCGTTTTTTCATCTTAAGGTCAACCAGAATATCGGCTACCCACCGTTTGCTCCCTGATCCACACCGCTCTCTTCCTGGCTCTTAACGTTAGGCCTAACATATTTCGTTCCATCGCTCTTTGTGTGGTCCTTAACTTATTCTCGAGCTGCTTTGTTAACCTCCAAGTTTCTGCTGTTTATTATGCTCTAGGGCACCTGCCTATAAGCTTCATTCGCCCTCGTGTTCTTTTAGAAAAGCACGCATTACGACTATGTTTAGGGCTACCTAAATTTGTAGCTAATTATATTTTATATCTAGAAGCAAGAATTTCTTCTCTGGTAACTCGGTTTCATGTACTTACCGTACAAACATTTTTAAGGGCGTGCAAATCACCAATAAGACGTTGCCAAGCATTGTTAATTTCGGAGCATTTTTTCAATGCACATTGGCCTCGATTTCATACACCTCAAGTTATTTTCGCACAATGTCTTCTCGATCTCCTGAACGTTAGAATCAGAGAGGTAAAGCCCATTGGCGACGGGGAAAGTTCTCATCACATACAATTATACGATACTTTTCCAAGTAAGGCAAAGCACCTCCCTTACGTAATGTTAAGTGCCCCTCTACATGGGTATTTAATAAAATCACAAACAAATGTGGTCATAGCCACTGATGCCACGCAGAGTGAAGAAAAATGTGGTGTTGGTATATTCAGCCCTGTTCTCGAGTGGTCATTTTCCCTGCGGCTTTCAGACTTATTGTACCAATCTTCATGGAGAATCTTTAGCGGTAATACTGGCACTTCGTAAATTAAGCCCATCAATAGATTCTTGTAACTGATTATATTTCCTTGTATACTTCACTCACAGCACCTAATGAATCTCAGGTGTTGCGAGTGTTTAAACATTAGCACCTCAACGCTTGACCAATATCCGTTTAGTCTGGGTACTTGGGCATACAGGCCTACTTTTAAATGAAACGACAGATGCATTGGCGAAGGCGTCAATAGGTGGCCCAGCAATTCAACTCCTCCCTACATCACCCTTGATCATAGCTGCAAGATTTCGGAGGCAAATGATGCTGCGAGAATTCTCTGTGCCACCTATAACAAATTCCGCGGATTTTAAACACTTCTTATACCCTTGGAAACTAATCGGTCAATAGAGAAAAATTGAAGTCACTATTAGTAGGCTCCGCTGTCGCATATCTTCTTTAAATATCTATTTACACAAAGTTGGTTTGGCACCCTGACCGATTCGTCATATGTGTAGAGGGAATGAGACCATAGAACAATTTTTTTTTCTTGTCGACGATTCATTAGCCTAAGAAAACGAACCCAAAAAACAACACTTTGCCTACTTGGATTAGATTTAACTGTTCTAAATTTCCTATCTTTTGGTGCCTCCACACTTTGGCACAGCGACGGGACGGTTGGCGCTGCCTTCCAAGAGTTTTTTTTTTTTTTTAGGTTCCACGAGATTTAAACTCTGCAATACAAACTTTTAAATAAGCATTTCTTGGCGAACATTTGCTGCTTTGACAGTATCTACCTATCTATGTATCTATCTATCTATCTATCTATCTATCTGTCTATCTATCTATCTATCTATCTATCTATCTATCTATCTATCCAGCCGCCTACGTGTTCGTGCTCTCATGGTCGTTTCGTTAACTTGGTATGCACCAAAATTGGCATACTAGGACAAGAGTATATGTCGAACATAAATAATATGTCATGGCATTCATGTCATGAGATGCGTGTCATGGAGGTCATGAAAGAGCCGCCTACGTCTTGGTGCTCTCATGGTCGTTTCGTTAATTTGGTAGGCACACTGTTTCGCATAACATCGATTCCCACAGGGCGTGGGATCTGCCGGCTTTTTTAAGCCTCCTTTTCTTTGACCCAAACGTGATTTGAATTGTTTTATTTTTATGGTTATGGTAAAATTTTCATAATTCCAAAGTTATGCAGGCTTTAATCTCCATCTTTCATTTCTAACTTAGCCAGTATAAAATGTTGCACTCTATCGGACATTTTACTTCGACCAACCGGGTTCTTGGAAAATCCCCCGGAGTCGGTACGCGCCAGTGTATCCCAGGGATCTAAATCTGCATCCCGGATCATCATAAAATGACACGTGTCGAATTGAGAGAGTTTGCGACTGCAAACAGAAATCAGAATCGCCATGTAAACAAACAATGCAGTGAAGAAAGAGGTATAGGTGATGGTGATGAATAATCATTTATTGGGCCCAAAATATATTGGTGGTGCCCACAGGCACCAGACGGGGTGGTTCCCTAGTTACGGGACCCATATGTTCCCAGCAGCTCCTGGCCCCTGTCCGTCAGTGCGAGCTGAATCGGTAGGGCGGGGCTTGATAACAAGGTCTCCCATCGCTCAAGGGGTTGGGGATTGGGGGTGTTGGCGGGAAGGGGAGGAGGGGGGGGGGGGTCTTGAGTTCTGTGAACTCGGCCAAGATGTGCGGCTGGGTGCCCTTTTCCCTTTTGAAAAAAAAAAGGAAAGAGCGTATCATGTTCCGCGGGGTACACGCGGTTCATCAGTACGGGATGCGCAAGCGATCCCGCCTGCGCTCGACGCAGGATGGTCTGTTGTGGCCTGGTGAGTTTGGGGTGCGGTTCTGGCAGTTTGCACCTTTCCTCTCGGTACATCCGGGTAATCTCCTGAAAGCTGGTAACCGGGTGCGGTAGCTCTTCCGGCTGGTGCTCTGCCCGGATTGACATTTCTCGGGCATGGTAGTCGGCGATGGTGTTGCCTGCTACCTGCTAGTGAGACGGGACCCACACGAGCTCTATGGCTCTTCCCGGAGGCTTGCACTTGGATAGAATGGCTCGGGCCGCGGAGGTGATTACCCCCATGCGGAATCTTCCGTAGGCTGTCTTTGAGTCGGTGACCACGGTTTCCACGCTCGGCTGTGCGAGTGCGAGGGCCACGGCCGCTTCTTCGGCAACTGCGGGGTCTGTTGTCTTCAGGGACGCGCTGACGATCAGCCTGTCTTTTGACGTAACCACCACCGCTGCTCGGTCACTGTGTTTTGGGAGCGAGGCGTCCTGGGGTTCTCTTCCAGCTTCCGGGCCATGGCTTTAGCCCGCGCGGTGCGCCTCTCGTCGTCCTTGCTTGGCGTCATGTTCCTAGGAAGAGGTTTCGTGTAAATGATTATCTTCCAATCTTCCGGAAGGGCCGCCTTGAGGGGTACTGGCTAGATCTGCCATCCTATCTTGCGTAGGACGGCTCGTCCGTGTTCCGTGTGACTGAGCCGGATTCTCTGATTAGAGACTTGGGCTTCGGTGAGCTCCTCCACCGTGTTGTGGGCGCCCATGTCTAGCAGTCTTCGCGTGGGCGAGTATATGGGCATGCGAAGCGGGCGTATGCAGCTTAAGTCACCATGAGGGCTACAAAAGGATGAAGAGCAAGCTATTAAAAATCTACAAACTGGTTCCGCCAAGATGCACTGTCACTAAGGAATAGGGTCTCTTTTCCGAATCATTATCCAGAGACCAACAATAGTGCATTATGTAAAAACTGTGGCACGAAGTGGCGAATTGTGCAGTCGAAGCTCCAAGCCAAACCTGCGAAAAAAAAAGTTCGTTTCTGCCAACTCGGTGTTATGATGTCATCAGTCTAGAGACTGCCGTGTCGCACGTGAGCTTCGTAAAATCCATATTTCAGCTTTTCCTTTGGATCAGCGAATCAAAGTACAAAAGCGCACTGACTTAATTGGGAGGCAAAATTATTTCACCGAAGTGACATGAGAACCACGACATATTAAAAGAAGATATATGATCGCGTAACCACTAAGCGAGAGTCATGCGATTATCGCAATAATAATAATGCAGTTATCGTAATATAAAGTGCATGACGCAACATGATAGCAATGCACGCTTACGACTCTTTTATATGCTGGTGAGTGATGTTCACAGCACCCCCGTTAATGTTTCGTGATATCACGAAATTTTATTACAATAGCAATTATATGGACACTCCAAGCGGATTTCTGCCGTCGTCGTCGCCGTGAGGTTCCGTATAAAGTCCAAGGACGATAAGATCGTCGTCGTGCGCCGTTTGCTGTATGTGCGAGTGAAAGCGAACGCACAGCGGAGAGCAAACGGGATGTCTTCCGTCGCGCGAAAGGCCGTGAGGGGATGGGATGGAGGGAGAGGAGGGCGACGTTGTGCTGCGGCACCAAATGCGTATCTTGCGACTGGGCGTAAGGGGAACTAGCGACTCAATCTCGCACGCGAAAGGAGGAAAGCGGGAAGGCAGCGCGGTAGGGAGGGAGTGCGGCTTCCACTCTGCCAGCAACTGCATACTTGTACATTGCGCGGCTGCGGGCGGTCGCGCGCATCATATCTTGAAAGTGATCTGCACACGCCTCCTACCTTTGTGTGCTTTCTCCACCTGGTGCTCACTTGGTGTCTTTTTTTGTCTTCCTTTGTCCGTTTCTAGCGCAGTTAAAATCTTTCCAATATTTCACCGCTGTTTCCGTTGAAGCTATGGATCGCACGAACCTTCGCTCGCTGCTGCAGCCGCGCTTGCTCACGCAGTCTTGAAAGCGGTTGCTTGCGGTCATCTATTCCTGTTTGCTTGCGCGCGCTGACACCATGGTCGTTAATTCAGTAAGTTAGCGAATGTGTCAATAAGAGGCCGCGATGGGCGCCGAGGAGGGCCTCAATAATTCTGCATAGCTCAATACGGAGCTAGTACAAATCCGTAATCCGTATAGCTTTCTGTTCGCATAGCCCTGACGCTACCCCTCTTTCAGTTCCCCTCGTACAAGCCCTCGTTCGCCAGGAACTTGAAAACACTACCTAATTTGCTAATTGCAATTGATGCTTCGCCTTTAGGGCGAAACTGCTACTTTTTTGGAGTGATGAACACACTGTGACGAGTCACTAAAACGCGGTAGTTACGTCTCGCTGCAACCGCTTCGTTTTTAAAACACAGTAAAATGTTTTATGTGATGTTCAACCACGAAGCAATGATGTAACACTTTAACTCATGTTGTTTTCTTTTGTTCTTTATTGTTTGCGTGTTCATTTCTGTATTATACAAATTATGTACTAATGTATTCCCACCTCTTATGTAATACCCCTGTCAAGGGGTCTTCAAGGTATTAAATGAATGAAATGAAATTGATATGATTGTGGCGAGCGGAGGGCGCGACAATCACACGTCGCGCGCTCGACACGGGCATTCACTGCTCTTATTACAGCGCAAAGTTATGACGACAGCTCAGCGCTAAATGCTTTTGTACGCCATCAAAAAATGCACACGAGCATTTACGACTGTGCTACAACCATTTTAGCTATTCACGCCGTACATGCATATGTAAGCATGTAGTGCCTAGCAGACGACGCGCGGCGCCATCCACACTATCTGTGGTTCAGCCAATGCCCGCCACGCGGCGACTCTGCTCGATGCCGCGGCGTACCCACGACAGGGAAGATTGGCCAAGAAGTCGGCGCTTAACCTAGTTCTGTGGTTAACCATTAAACGGCTGGGGCAGGGGGAGAAAACTTGAGGGAAAAAGTACATGCGAGGGAACAGAAGCAAACCAATGTTAGTAGGCAGGACAAATAAATTTCAGCTTCGTATACCTCTAAGCGCCGCGTCTGTACCGTCTGCACCGCAACGAGGGGCACGCTTGGAGAAATGCTCATGCGCGTTTTACGCTTCATTCGATTCAGTTTCACTTCTGTGCTCGAGCAGAATCGCCTCTTGCACGAACCCTGCACATACTTACTCCGCTAGTGCAGGGAATGATGCGAACTCCTGCGCGAAGCCTGTGAAACGTCATATTTCTTGCACGAACCCTGCACTATACTTATTCCGCTAGTGCAGGGAATGATGCGAACTCCTGCGCGAAGCCTGTGAAACGTCATATTTCTTGCACGAACCCTGCACTATACTTATTCCGCTAGTGCAGGGAATGATGCGAACTCCTGCGCGAAGCCTGTGAAACGTCATATTTCTTGCACGAACCCTGCACTATACTTATTCCGCTAGTGCAGGGAATGATGCGAACTCCTGCGCGAAGGCTGTGAAACGTCATAAGGCGAGGTGCAGCGCCTTATGAGCTAGTTTAGGAAGTGCAGGCGAATCAAATGGATCTATAGCTTTCATAGTTTAATATGCAGGGTTCGTGCAGGGATCGGCCTTAGAATTGCATCCAATAAACCAGGTATCTATTATACAAAAATTATTGGGGAGGCGGATGGCGATTGATGACCCAACACCGCTGGTCCCATAAGTTGACTATGTGAGTGGAGGTGAGTGCGAGTGAGTGTGAGTGCGAGTGAGCGTCAGTGAGTGGGAATGGAGGTGGGTGCGAGTGAGTGCCAGTGAGTGTGAGTGGAAGTGAGTGCGAGTGAGTGCCAGTGAGTGGAGGTGAGTGCGAGTGAGCGTCAGTGAGTGTGAGTGGAGGTGAGTGCCAGTGAGTGTGAGTGGAGGTGAGAGCCAATGCGTTTGAGTGGAAGAGTGTGAACGTGGTGAGTGCCTGTGAGTGGAGATGAATGTGAACGTGACTGAGTGCTGTGTGAGTAGAGCTGAGTGTGAACATGACTGAGTGCTGCGAGTGTGGACGGGGTGAGTGGTTGTGAGTGGAAGTGAGTGTGAACGTGGTGAGTGCTTGAACGATAAGCAGAGGTGATATCGGTTCACCTTGCTTGCGGAAAAATGGAGGCACGTTGTGTGTACAAGCTCACTCGCGGTGATGACTTTTCACACTAGCAGATTCTGCACGCCATGATAGAAACCACTCATTAAGGTCGTAATAATTCAAGGATCAGGCATGAGTGAGACAATGTATAATGAGATGAGCGGATATATTATATTGCGATAGCAATTATATCGACGCTCCAAGCGAACTTCTGCCGTGGTTGTGGACGTCGGTGTGAGGTTCCGTATAAAGTCCAAACACGGTAAAATCGTCGCAACGTGCCGGCGGTACGCTGCGTGTGCGAGTGCAAGCTGGCGACGGTCAGCCGACACTTGCTGCTTGATCTCGCGCGTGCGAGGGAAAAGGCGGGGCGGAAGCGCGCTGCTTCTGTCGCGGGTCAGACATTGGGCGGGAGGCATCGTCTTGCTACGGCGGCGGCCGCGTGGTTGTCGTATCTCGAAAGCGATCTGCGACGTGGAAAAAGGGCGCGCGCGTGCCTCCTCTTCAAAGCGATTTGCGACGTGAACAATGTTCAACTAGAACCGGTAACTTCGTATGCGCCGTATTTTCGACTTTTAGTTCGCTTTGAAACGAGAGGCAGCACAAAGGTCAATTCGCTCGCGGCTATAGCTGCGCCTATTTTATTTACTCCAGCGTTCTGACAGCGAGTTTCTGCGGTCATTGAGCGAGATGCTTTCATGTTTACCTGTTCGCGCGTGACACCGTGCTTGTCTACTTAGTTAGTAGGCGAATGTTTACAAGTTTATACGGCCCATTAAACTACTATCCTTGCTTCGTATAGCTCTGTACTAATTTGCTATCGCAATCGAAGCTTCGCCTTTCGGGCGAAACTGCGACATTTTCTTTAATACACCAGGGAATATGTATGGGCTGGAGCGCTGATGGCAGACATATCCAAATCTTGACCGGCAAATTTTGCCATGGCTTCCACTGAGTGAAGACGTTTAATACCATGTGATTTGTTACAGCTTCGCTGGTCATCCGCCTTCAGAGGGTGGAATGGCTCCTCATTTTCTTCCTGCTTCCCTCTTAAACGTACACGCACAGGCTCCTTATATAAACAGGCAGAGCGGAAGAGGGACTAGCCAAGTTAGCACCGAGTAACAGACACGCACGCTCGCATACATGGAGAAAGTGAAGATGTAATGATAATACTGGTTTGTTCTCCCTTTTGTGTTTGTTTCAGCGTTAAGTGGTTAACTAAGTATACGGACCCCCCCCCATTCAATCTCTCCCTCTATTTCCCGCTCTCTTGGCTCAATCTGACCGAAGGGGAGCTTAGCGAGCATGGGTGGCAAGCATGCACACGTCTAATGTCAATGACAGAGAGATGGGCAGAGAGAGGTTGGGGCTGACGTCAATGCTTATGTCACCATGAATAAATTGAAACGAAAACTTTAGTCGTGCTAGTTTTGCTCTACTTTGCAGTGTTAATAAACCAGCTCTCTTTAATAATTTATTCAATGAATCCCCTAATTTGTATTTATTAAAACATAAGCTTATTGCCTTCCTCTGCACCCCTTCCATTCTTGCAATGAGATATTTTGTGTACGGAAACCATGCAATATTGGCGTGCTCCAGTACTGTTCGAACAAGCATTTTGTAGGCCAGCAAATTTTATCTGGGGGCGCAAGACGAAGGTGTCTTCCCAGAAAGAAGAGTCGGTTTAGTGTTCAGCATGTACATTGATTTCCACTTGAGGTTATTTTGTTAACATGGCTTTCCCAGGAGAGCGTATGTTAAAGTGAGACCTAAATATTTACGCTGAAATGCACAAGTGAGAGGTGTGTTATGAATAATGTAAGTAAACTCAGATATCTGTTTCTTTCTTACTGTTAGCATTACAGATTTTTCGGCATTTACAGTCATATGCCACTCCTGACACCAAGAAAAGGCAGAATTTTGTATATGGTGATTATCACTGTGATTAATTTCACAGTACGAAATACAATAGTCAGCGAATAGACGGATGTTACCATGTGATCGGGAAGGCAAATCTTTTCTGTATATTAAAAATAAACCTGGGTCCAAAACACTGCCTTGGCGCACTCCCGATGCAACAGGTGCTAAATTGGAAGCTTCGTTATGAATATACACGAATTGTGAGCAGTATAGATCGGCACAGTGACTCATGAGTGCACTCACTCACACTCGCACTCATTTCAAAGGGGTGAGTGCGAGTGAGTGCCAGTGAGTGTGAGTGGAGGTGAGTGCGAGTGAGTGCCAGTAAGTGTGAGTGCAGGTGAGTGCAAGTGAGTGCCAGTGAATGTGTGTGTAAGTGAATGCGAGTACGAGTGAGTGCCAGTGATTGTGAGTGCAGGTGAGTGCGAGTGAGTAAGTGCAGGCGAGTGTAAGTGCAGGTGAGTGCGAGTGAGTACCAGTGAGTGAGTGCGAGTGTGTGTTTGTGAGTGCGAGTGAGCACCAGTGAGTGTGAGTACGAGTGAGTGCTGTGAGTGGGTGGAGGTGAGTGTGAACGTGAGTGCGGGGCCTGGAAAAAATTATGGCGAGTGAGTGTTCTCCCACACTGCTGACCTATGCCCATAACTGTGTAGCATTTCGTGTCAGTGCTTGTTTTTTAAAGCTTGGCTAACGTTAGGTGGGACCACAGCCGTGACATGGGACACCCTGTATATGGGACATCCCGTACTGTCAGTGGTAATCGATAATGAAGCAGGACACAATCACATTTTATTGAATACTTGGCAAACATTTAACTGGAGAAAAAAAAATCACCCACGATTACAATCCTTCCTAATGCGAAATTTGAGCGCAGCTCTACACGTGTTTTTCATTTCGCGTGTCCATATTTTGCCTTATGATTATATAGACACACAGTTTATATTTGAAAGATAACGCTACCAGCAGCGTAACTGGCGCGGACAATCTGTCTCGTGCGGCACATAGCAAATAGAGTGAAGTATGGCACAATTGCATCACTAATCGGGAGATCGTGAGAGGCAGTGCTTGGGTGATGCGTGGGTGCAATTCACAGCAGCAGCCGCAGACAGACCTCCGCTACTGCAGCGCTTTGTTTCCCCACAGACAGTGCGCACTACTGTAGTGCCATATCACAGCCATTGTGGCCGCACAGCCCGTCTAGCGCGAGACTACGGTTCTATTCGTACGCTTTCGTTCCACCAACGACGAGAGCGGCCATTTGTTGCAGGAAAATCGCCCCACCAGCCTCAGCGGCAAAAACACCTAAGTGAGCGTCACATCGAGCCTAACTTGTAGCCGCTTGCCATCGCCCCTTGCAGGAGCAGTGTTCCCCGTCAGACATGCTGGTGCTGTTGCCGCGAAGTGCATAGCCCTGCCCTCCTCATGCCACCCTGCCCCCCCCCCCCCCCCCCCCCCCCCCCCGGGAGCACCGATGAGATCGCCCACGCGGCAGCAACTCCGCGCATGCGCAGGCCGTCTCCACTCCGGTTTACGCCTCATGCTTTCTTCTTTCATTTCGCTGCGCTCTGCGTTCATCTATTGCTGTGCTCGTTCGCTCGATACGAGGGACGCCGATGCTCAGAGCAGGAACGGGTGCCTAAGAGCTGCGCTCTAAAAACACACATGACAGAAGAATAAACTTGCAGGTGAAGGAGTAACAGTTCTGATGCAGAACAGCTGCACATACCAGCAGCCCTCTTTATTTCTTTTATGGATACAACAGGCAATGTGCGACTTTGGTAGAGCGATTGTACAAGGAATATATAGCACTGTATTATACATAAAGACTTTACACATACACTAGAAAGCTGTAGAGCTATGTTGCGGAGACTTTTTGCTGGAAAGCTCTACTGCTTTTCCTTTTTGTTCATTACCTCTTGCTCCTTGAAGTTAACAGAGTAGGATTACCACAGAAGGACCACGAAAATCTGTTAAGACAGTTTAGCTTACCACATTTGCACTGAATTTGCAGCAATATAAACAAAAGTGGCGAATCTAGTCACTCCTTAAGAGTTTGCAAGGAGTTGGTCTCAAAGTCCCGTCTTGTGTACACGTATTCAACAGTGGTCCACTTGCTGACACCTGAAAGGTTTACCCCATCCTTATTCTGGAGCTAAATAAGGAAATAAATTAATGCACTCTCTCAACCTGTATAATATTGAGCTCGTACGTCGCCCCTTTGCTTTCTACTAAAGAAACTTCATCACAGCTATTCATCATGGACCATAGCAGCACGTTATGAAGGGTAGAAGCACAATGTCACAGCCCTGCACACTGTTTTAAAGGGATGCCAACATGGCGAGACTGTGGCCAAACAATAAAAGTCATTTCCCTCAATCTAGACAACCACAATTTTTAGGCTGACTAAAGGCAAGGCATTCTTATTGAATGACTGGAAATTATTGAGCAGAAGTTGTCTGCCCTACAAGTGAGCTCAAGAACTGATGCCCTTTGCGCAACATCCACACCTCTCCTGCTGCCGAATATTTCGGCACAACCCAATATTGCATTGGTAATTCTCCCTCTAGATGCCATTAAGATGCCAACTTATGACCCATATTTGAACAGAAACAAATATTTGACAATTTCGAATATTAAAATCACAAAATGAATAGGAAGGACCATTCGATTATTTGCAAGCTTTAGTATTTGCACTCCCTTATGGTAAACTTGGTGTGCATTGTTTATTTTTTTCAACATTCAGCAATTGTTCTAAGTTATTGCTGGCCTAAATAAAGAAACAGCTCCTAACTGTCAGCATAACTTTTTTTTTTATCTAATAGGTAGTAAAATACAATGGACCTCATTAAAATTGGCTCAGTGGATGACAAATAGAATCATTTCTCAGTTCCTATGCAATTAGATCATAGCTCGTAGGCTAAAGAGTCCTAATTTATGGGCATGCAAGATGGTTGTATAAAACGATCACAGAACGATCAGCAGTGCCTAATGGGAAAGCTTTTTTTCTTTTCTCCTTAGAAGGAAACAACCAATTCTGTTCTTGAGTGACTCGTATGAGACATTGCTTTCACTACACTGTTTGCAGCTGGCGAGATACTTCATAAGTTATACAATGCAGCCAGCGTCGTCATTGAACAAGGGCAGGCGCAGAGACGACAACCCAACTGCTCACAAATCAAAATGTCAATAATTAGTTGCCTGGCGGTCCTCCGAGAAGTAGCAGTGTACAACCTGCAAAGATGTTTGCATACTTTCACTGTTGTTGACTCGTGACAAACTCGCAACTAAATTTTCCATGATGCAGGTGACATCGAATGGCCATACTACTGGCCCTGGCAGAGCAAAATCAACTTCACCGTTTGTGCCTCTTGCATTTCAGGCATTCATCTAAGTATGCTTCTTGGCAAAGTCTATAATTGAAAGCAACAGAAATGTAGTGGCAGACAACAATGGCAAACATGGAAGGCAATGCACACAGTACAGCAGCCCAATTAATGTGTACCCTTCCCTCTTCTTGTCCCTTAGGGCGACAGGCATGGCTCTTATGGCGACCAATTTCAAGAGATTCGACTCAAGGTTGGAGAACTGCAGACACTTGAATTCGATATTGTCGAATAACCGTCTTGCAAACGACTTTTCAAGTGACAAAACGCAGATCTGAAGGCGCCACTTTAAATGTGCTCACATTCGGCCAGCCCTGCAACGGCTGTTGCTGCTTAATAAATGATTTATACCTGGAAAACTAAACGCACTGTCACTCTACGATGCCGACGAGGCAGTATTGTGCTCCCCTAAGATGGCATGTAGTGCAATAATTGCCAAGAACTGAGTGAAGAGAGCTTGAGGTGTACCACTTTACAGACAACTTGTGCCTTCTTTGAAAAAGCGAGAGGCTGTTTTCTCTCGTGTTATTTTGAGTCTGTGATATTGTCACAGTATGTAATGTGGAAAGAAGAAGACATGGTTGTTGCCTTGGGAGACAACGAAGAAGATTCTGGTTTTTGATTCTCTATGCAGCCGTTAAAACCCATCTGTAAATACTAGTACGCTTCTTCCTTCCCGTAACCTTATGTTCTCACTCAATTTCAATACAGGATCTTAAAAACCGCCGTGGGCTGAAAAAAAAAAGAAGGGTGACACAGATGCACCCTTTGTTTTGAATAAGTAGCAGTTGCAAGGGAATGAGACTGCCAGCAGAAATCTTGAAACAAATTCACCGTAAAGAACAAACATGAAAGCCTCACACAGCAAGGGTGTAACAACGACAGCAGTGCACTAGCAGTACATGAGGTACAGTCGGCATCAAATGTTTGTGCACAGTAGAACCTGAGAAAAAGCTGAATACTTCTGCAGCCTCATTTCCAGCCAGCACTAGAAAAAGTGAAAAACATGGTTTAGCACAATTTTACAGGCTACGTTCAGAAACAGCTCAGAAATTCAACGTGCTGTCTCACAGTTCGCAAGCTTCCTCTGTCGACAGTACCCCTGACAGACTTTGGCAGTTTGTGGTGTTATAATGAAAACAGTGCTTAAAAAAGAATGTGGACGGAAAGAAAAGGACGAGAGGACCCAAACACCTACTGACAACTGGACTACGAGCTGCACCTTTTCTTGTCTTCGACCCTTGTTTGCTTAGTCCACCCATATTGATTATTAAATAGTACCGGCTATGTCAACTCTCCAGACCTCTCAAGTTTCTTTGTATAGTGCAATTTGCTGTGGTCTAATGCACTACATGTTTCAGAGAGCCTGTGTGTAATAAATAATCATCACTGCTCCTGCTAGCGTTTCCATGCCACTTGCGTTGGGTATGCAAAATGAGAGAACACGGTGCAGGCGTTTGACTAAACCATGAGGATTTGCACTGCCGAGTGCCTGTGCCTCTGCTAGTCTTAAAGGAATAAAAGTTAAAACATGTAAGGGCCAGCAAAGGTGATGAGCACATGCAAGACCGCAAGCATCATTGAGTGACTGAAAGCTGTCTCCTCAGGGTTCACAAGAAATGAAGAGAACGGTGTACGCATGGTATTTGAGAACTACTGGCAATGTATCTCGTGTTGTCACCCAGTACCCCTGTCTTGGGGCGAATGGTATTTATTGTGAAAGACACGTATCGGCCCAACCAACTTGGCACTTTAGCAAGTTTAGGATCAACTGCACCAAAATAAAACTGTGAAAAGCAGGATTATCTTGGCGAGTGGATGTGTTTTATGTTTCTCTTTGACTCTTCCGCTTGGCTATAATGCTTTAGCAGTGAAGCAACGCACCAGCCTTCCAGGAATGACTCAAAAAAGTCTGACTAGGTCGACAGTCAGGTGACCACTTATAAACCATAATCAGACTACCATATAGATGCACAGTTAGGCAGTAATATTTTAAATCTAGTTGGACTGGTGTCACTGCATACTGCTATTACTGGTAGGTACCAAATGAGCTGAGGATATGAGAACCCAGAAATGGCTTTATTGCATCCTTGGACATTATAATTACAGACCACCTTTTTTTTTCTTGCCAAAATTGACAAACTGAAAAAGGTGTGCTAATTTTATTTTCTAATGTTCAGCTTTAACTAAAAAGGCAGGTACTCAAATAAAACATAGGAGGTGAGAAAAGCAAAAATACAGCTGTGTAGTCACGTGATTACACAAACTTGATGTTACATCACATAAGTACAGTATCATGGCTTTACTGCTGAATTAGCAGCCATGAGACTGGAGCATCAAAATTGCTTTTGTGTGTAGTAAATACCGCGGCCTCACTTAACTTGACCACAGCACAGCCCCAACAATACTTTTAGAGCATGTTTATAGACTATAGTTCTTTAATAGTAAAAACAAGCAACTGGCAGAAGTGAGACACAGCACTGCCCAGATATTACTAGGAAATCAATTACAGTTATGTAATTAGTCACTGAAAGACATAGGCAACCTGTTGCCTGTACAATATCCACAGAAAAAAAAGGAAGCACCAAAATTAAGTCTTACAATAAAAACCAACAAAAGTGAGCTTAACTCTTAGAAACAAAAATAAAATTCAGACCTCTAAACCTTGCTTATAGACACCAATAAAAAGACGATGTCAGTAAATGTAACAGGAATGAAATAGACTAGCACCAGTTGCCTAATACCTAATCATCCTATTATAATATTTGCGTAACAGCTAACACAGAAACCCTGTAGGCAGTGACTGCTATCCTGCTTGCTTGCTGGTTTTCCAAGCAAAAAAAAAAAATGCATCTTTGCATATTACTCTGTGGGGACAACAGAGGTGGCACTTCAGCAATAGAGTGAGAGACGAAGTGGATAAGAAGTTGATAAGGAGTAGATAATAAGGTAAGATAAGGTGTAGGTGAGTAGATAGAGAGTTCATAAGGTTAAGCGTAGAGCCTGATGGGCTGCCCTAAAATATGGCAGGCAGAAAGATAGACCAATATAGGGATAAGAGAAGAGGGTCTAAAAGTTCATGCACATTGGAGACGCAAATGAACCGGAGCATTCAGCGCTGCCTCTGTAGTGACCCAGTTCGCTTCGCTAGGAAAACAACAGCAGTGCTCTGGGTGGCTTTGTGCTGCTGTGTTTTTTGAGGCCATGGCCACGGTGAGTGATCTATTTCGGATGTCGAATAATCTTGGATGTCAAAGAAAGGTCATCCATCTATTTGGCTAAGAGTGATGCATTTTCTGCCCACTACTTGCGTCTATAATATAAAGCTTCAGTATGAAGTATAAATTATCTAGGGTGAAAATTACGCCTCGAACAAGAGACATTGATGAAGAGAGAAAAAGCAGTGAATTCAGCATATCTTGAAAGACGTACATTCTCTCACAGCATGTTTTACCACATCCCTCAGATGAAACTTGCGCTATCATGCTGATGAATGCTTTTCAACAACCTAATTTACCAGAGTCAACTGGCCTAGAAAATTGCTCCAACAAAACGTTCTTAAGAGGCTCCCTTGCTTCAAAAATTTGAGCTGCTTCCCAAATTAAAATCTGAGGCGAGGAAGCTTTGTAAGAAGCTTGCAATGTAATAGCTTGGCAAATCTATTGAAAACAAATAAACTAGGGTGCTTGGAAATGCTCTTCAGTTAAAACACACATGAGATAGTATTTCCTAAGGGTCACTGCTTATAATATAAACATATAAAAAATAGTACAGACAGCCTCAAAAGTTTATGGCACAAGGGTATTTGCAAAAATGCCGAATGCCTGTGATGCCTGGTCCCATAACCTTGAATTCAGGATTTCAGAGAGAATAAACCTTTGTGACCTAGCAGTGATTCCGTAAATTAGAAGCGTTATGCCTTAACAGAGCAGAAATTCATATTTCTCATTAAACTCATGTCCCATAAATTTCTGTGGCTGACAGTACTAAAAAAAAGTTAGCACTGTGCATCTTAATTTTCCCTTAATTTTCATACTGTTCTCTTTTTCATACATAAAGTGTGAACATTACGTGAATGATTTCTCTTTATATTTAAAAGTTTCGCTACTTGTTCAACCATGTCATCTTTAAGGATAATGTGAAAAGCCACAGCACCTGCCAACAGTCTGAAAAGTGCAACAGTTTAAGTGTGGTCTATAATTTTCAAGGGGCCCTAAAAAGGTTTTAATATTCTTTTTTTTTCATGAACAAGAACGAAACAGAGTATGTGGCCCTAGTAAGAGCTGCTGAACATTGTACTGCTGCACATTGCATGGTGCACACAAACCAAATAGATAAAATGCGGCTTACTCTCTCCAACACTGGCACAATGCTTCTAGACTAGATGATGCGACATTAGCTACACTTCCTTTGCATTTGATTCCTTGATTCCTAGATTTGCAGACTGGTTGATCATCGCAGTGCAGTGCTTGAATAAATCTCAGCCTGATGTACAGATCACTTAGTGCCCCACTTCCGCTACCAAAATATTAAACATAGGTGAAAAGAAATTAGCATAAGCAAGTACAGTTCAACCTCGATTTAACGAAGTCAAAAGGACACAAGATTTATTTTGTTAAATCTAGAACACTTGATACACTCCTGCGAATAACATTACACTTATCCAACAGCACAAATATGTAATTTTTGTCTCTGTGTGCACTTATTGAAGACAGTGAGCGAGTCTTGTGTTCATAGGAGTGGGGAACCTTGTTAATTGGACATTGGCATTCGTCGTTTACACTGAAACTCGGCATAATAGTATTTTCCTTTGAAACTTGGTTAAATATTGAGTTAGCTTTGACGTTTTCCACGCATTATAGTATCTATGAATGTGCGTCAGGGAATCTGACTGTAGTTACAGCTTTATCAGGAATAAAATGAATCATCATGAGCATCTGCAAATGACAGGTGCTCATGATGTCTGCATTTGTTCACCGTGAACAAAGCTGATGCAAATAGCACAATCGTAACGTGTACTACCGTGCTATCAGTGCTATATGGTTAGTACTATACGTTTACTATCAGCGCTAGTCCTGTTGCATATATTTTTGTCGTCGTCCCATCACGCTGCTTCAATAGCCCTTCAAGATGAGCTAACTCGCCCAAATCAAGTTAACGTCTTGAATTAAAAAGCCCCGAGAGGTTAAGTTTGTATCTATTTTTGGTCTGCATAAGTCCTACAGCCATTTACTATTCCCTGCCTGAAAGTGTTTGCTGGATGCAAAAAGATGCAACGACAAAAGTGAGAACTCGTCATGACCAAAAGTAAAAGTACACTCATCATGACCAGAACAGCCATATCTGCACACTGAGTAGAAGCGTTTAGGCAGATGACATGAAATCAAAACTTGTGACGGTTGCTGTTTTGTGTGTGTGCGCAAGTTCACTGCTTATGTGCAATGTTTCTGAATTTTCTTTTAGTGTAGATTTCCCGAAGCAACATGTGTCAGAACTTAGAGCCTGTCTCGGCCTTCTCATTCATGTCCTGCTTTACACTATTTTGAAGTTTCAAGTGTTTCTTTTGTTTTACGGCCAGGAGCAGAGAAAGGAAGCCTGTTATTACTTTTTTGCTGCTGCATTGGTAGTGTTAAGAAAGACCCTTATCTGTTTTTTTGTTAACAGTAGTGGTGCCACGTGGTGTCATGAAAGAGTCCTAGCTTTATTGCTGCCATCAGCTCCTGCAGTGTAGGGTACAGTCCCCTACAAAAGGGACTTCCACACCTTGCTTGTAGCAATGCCCTATGGAAATCTAGCAGGCAATTAAACCAGTAAAACTTAAACGCTTCTACTTTGTCGAGAGGGGTAAAAATGGCTGATAGGACGCAGTAGGCTGTCATTTATGCATTAAAAAACCAGTTTGCAGGCATTCATATGATAATCCAGCTGTATTTGGAAGCCAAGTACTAAGCGTGTGCTCCCATAAAACGTGATAAAGTCGAAGCTTGGGTGAGTTGGTGATCCAATATTGACATGACTGCACAGTGCAAAAGAGGGGGACAAAAGGGCACAGCACAGGCGCTGCATATCCATAAAAAGTAGTCTATACTGTATGACATCAAGGCCTCATGATAACTCCTGAAGTGTACTAAGCTGTGAGTACTAACTAGGTTTCTATAGGGCACTGCAACATGCAAGGTGTTAAAATCCCGCATTGGATGCTAACGATTACAATCATGGTGCCATCTGGCAGTGGTTTCAAGAACTAGGTGCAGTCTGCTTTGCAGCTCTGGGTTCGCAAAAATTTGGTGACAAGGTTTTATCCACAAGAAATGTTCAGAAACTTGCACAGCTTTCTCCTTTTTCTCTTTTTCTTTCTGAAACACGACTTCAATTAAATTTTCGATTTAACAAAGTGTTCTGCAAGACGTATTATTTATCTTATTAAAGTTAAACTACGTGCGTGTGTTCAGCTCCACCTACGCTGGTTGTGACGGGGTGGACACACACAAAATACAACTGGTCCAAAACAGAATATTCTATTGGAGTGGTTTTAAAAATTCTGTGAGTGCTCATCACTAAAATTCAACCAATAGAATCAGGTCGCTCAATCAAAAACACGATGAACATGCCCTGCTCTACCAAACATACGTCAAAATAGTCGCATGACATCCACAAGTAGGGGCAAGGTTTTGAAAAACTGCACTCCTGCTCCAAGAGAACTGGCTACTGAATAATAATGAGTGAAAGCTGAAAACTATGTAGCCACTGATGTGCAACTCAATTATCTTACATTCCTGAGCTGCTGGAACACATTCACGAGATTAAGTTGCAATGCTTTGCATGAACATGTGCAGCAGCGCAGCATCTGTAAACATGAAGAAATGAATACGCGCCTTCCAGACTGCTGAAGATGCTGCAACTGCTCGCTTTTTCCTTAAGATGCCAAGGTTGAACAGTGATAAAAATTAAAGCAAAGAGGAAAATGAGCAATGTCCTGTTCACAACGAAAGCTAGGTGAAAGCTTTTTTTTAACAGTGCACACTCTAAAATGCTTGTATGGCTAGCTACTCATGAATATTCATCTCAATAAATCATTTGATAAACCAGCATGCAGGCTTGTAGCAACTGCCTACAAAGTTTGCTGGGCTAAGTTTTTAAAAACTTACCCAATCTTCATGTCTGCAGCATTTTCATAACACTGACTTCCTGTGTGGTCACATGACTGCAAGTGCATTCAAACTGCCATAGCACGTCTAACTATGTCTACTGCTAACCGTACCTAACCATGTCAGGTCATTCTTTTCTCGGTGAAAAACAGGTGCACTGGAATGTGGCAGCAAAACACTATAAATGTTGAGAATGCATACGGTGGAGCGTGGATCTGCTCATCGCACGCACTGCCCCACAGCAGAGAAGAGCTGCACACTGTCTCGGCAAAAAACATAAGATGCCATCCGCAATCTCTCTGGAAGCCCCATGTGCTTTGAAAAGCCTCCAACTGCAGCAATCCCGAGCTGCAGATAGCACATGTTAAAAAAGAAAGCACGCAAACACAGGAACTCTAAACATACGAGCACACAACACTCAGTGCCCTGTCTTAAAGACACAATATACCATTGAGGGCTCTTCTGACTTTGTACACACCAAGACTGCTTGCAGCAACTTCACTGTGGCTGGCCACAAAACACACAAACACGGGAAAACCATTGGCGTCCACACACGCGGCGACACGGCGGCCACTCATCCCTTGGACAGTAGGCGCAGCCCGATGCGCCGGCGGTCTCTCTCGATGTTGATGACACGCACAGTGACGCGGTCGCCCAGAGCGACCGTGTGGCCGTTCATCTGGCTGATGTGGATGAGTCCGTCGGTGCCGACACCAATGTCGACGAAGGCGCCAAAGTTGGTGCAGTTCTTGACCTTGCCCGTGAGCTCGATGCCTGTGTGCACCTCGTCGAGGGAGAGGACCCCGCTCTTGAACAGCGGCTGGTGTTGCTCTGTCCACACAGAAGATGAGAGAGAAAAGGACTCGTATGAGGAAAGGCAGAGAGGTCACCCTGAGGTCCTCTAGCCTGGTATTCTGCTCAGAAGGGAGGGGAGAAAAAAGGGGGTGTGAGGAGGTGATAATGAGGATTGACAAGAGGATGCGATTATATACACATTGTGTCCAAAGGACTCCTTCAGTCTTGAATCTAAACTTGTATTACTAAAGAATTTTAAGAGAGCTTTGATGGCTCGCTAGGATGATACATATATAATGTCTGCCCAGGGGCCAGCTAACACTTCACTGAAGTGTGTCGTCAATGGACGCTAATGAAGATGCCAATGACTGTCACTGACAGTCATATTGGGGACAAGCAACAAGTATGTGCTCCACTGTCTTGGGTACTTTGTATAAATTACAGTTCCGTGAGTCTGCGAGTTGGATTGAGAAAATATAGAGTCAACTTCCGTTAATTTCAACCCTGATGGGACCAAAAGAATTCATGAAATTATTTGGAGGGCCAAATTAAACAAGATGCATAAAAAACACCAAAACACAACGCTGATTCATTTGGTAGAATTTGACCGATTCTAACATGCCCCCGAATCAAACGTGCGCCCAATTTCTGTGTGTCCAAAGTGCAAAATAACATAGAAATAATGTGAAAGTTCCTAAACAACGTAGAAATCTAATGTGCGCTCGATTTTCTTGAGCTAGAAAAATCGGCCTGAGTAACATATGTTGCACGATGATGACAGGTTTTCTAAAGTCAACTTCGCCGCAATACAGATGTGTTATGCGGTAAAGTACACAAACGTCACAACATATGTTGCTTTGGTTTTGTATATGATTGGCACCGTGCAGGCAATTTTAGGCGCAATATTTTTATTGCGATAGCAATTATATGGACACTCCAAGGCGAATTTCTGCCATCGGCGTGGCCGTGAGGTTCCGTATGATGTCAACGGCGATAAAATCGTTGCCGCGCTCCAGACGCTGTATATGCAAGTGAGAGGGCGCGAGGGACGCGCGCTTTCACGGAGAGCGAATGCACGTCGGAGAGCAAACGCACGTTCTGCGTCATGCTCCCGAAGGGCTGCAGAATTAAGCGTCTCTTTCCTCCTTTACAATCACCATATATGGAGAGCAAACGCGACTTCTTCCGTCGCACGAAAGGCAGTGGGTGGACGGGAGGGAGGAAGGGGAGGCGACGTTTAGCTGCGGCACCAAATGCGTATTTATATAAAAACGTTGCGAAGCGAGAAGGTGGGTAAGATTTCCAACACTGCTCGATGAGTGTCCCATTCTGATCTCATCGAAAACCTCTGAGCCGCCCCCAGAGGCACTAGCTCGGAACCTTCAAAACCCTTTGTTGTACAGGTCATTTCGTTGTATAGGTCGCACATCGTACCACTCACAATAGAGCCGACTAAGCACTTTCAACAAAATAAAACCTTTACTTAATATGAATTCAAGAGAGACTGATCGAAATAAGCTGCTAATATTTTGTGCACGCATTGTGTGACAGAATGTATGCCTGCAGCCAACCTTATTGCACCGACGTTCACAGCATGCTCAGCGCCGAAAAGCAGAAGTTCCGCAAAGTAAAGCTGCCAATTGTCCTGTGCCGCTGTTGCCTCCCTTGCCATCAAAATTGTTGGCTTGTTTACAAAATCTTCATCACTGTGCCTTCGTTGACATTCGTGTTCTTTTTGCCATAGATGGCTTTAAAGACGTTGGCGGTCGTCAAGCACAATTACATCACCAGTGTAGTACCACGGACAAATACTCAACAGGTTCCTGTCTGTAAAGGATTGCAACGCAAGGCAAGGCGATTGAAAGCAGCTAAGCTGGGGATGTGAAAACAATCACTGCTTATCGTGTTGCTGCCATGCGATTTTGCGGATGCCACGGAATCAGACCTCGCTGGAATATTGTATAGTTGTTGTTATCGGGGACCTTAGTTAAAATTTAAGGTGAAATTCTAGGGATTTACGTGTCAAAACCAAGATCTGATTATGAGGCATGCCGTAGTGGGGGATACCGGAAAAAATTTGATCACCTGCGGTTCTGTAATGTGCATGTAAATCTCAGCGCATGAGTGTTGCTGCAGTTCTCCCCCATCAAAATTCAGCCACCGCGGCTGTAATCGAACCCTCGCCCTCAAGCTAAGCAGCACAACGCCATTGCCAATGTCCAGAATATGCTGTGTCAAGATGCTCTTGCTGAAAATTTCACTTTTTTTTTTACCAGCCTACCTGTTTTGAGCTACGAGTGGAGAAATAGTCACTTCGGTGTAACTGATATTATCTTGGATCTAGCATTTTCGGTTTCGTTATAGCAGTAAAACAGTCACTTAATAAAGCATTACAAACGTAATTTTATATTCACTTTGCTATATCCGTATTTATTACGAACGCAGACTAGACCTCCACAATCCCCCCACTACACCTGCACAATAAAACTAGGCTTCCACAATGTCCCGGTCACAACAACTAAGAATGTCTTGCTTTTTGTTCTCGCATCTGTGATTCCTAGTTGTGCCCCCACCATGAATGCATACAAGTTTCCCCATATTTGTATCACGTAAGCATCATCTGGCGCCCCTCTTTTGCTTCAGGTCGTTAAGTTTTTATTTAGCTTATTGCAAGAAGATGAACTAAGTGATTCTCATCTTCTGGTAACTATCTCACGATCATCAAGGACATAAGGTTTTTTTCAGCACCCTTTGAAAATGCCAGGGTGTCAGGTGTCAAAATGCTTCAGAAGCTCCCCCTGTTCTGCAGTAGTGAATATGACCTGAGACTTGCAGACTCGCCATTCTAGCCACAGATTGCCGTAGCACACTACGTAACTGTGGCTTCGGTGTTCGTCACAACTCACCTGAGCGGATGTCGTACTCAACGCTGTGCTGTAATGCATCCACAATAAGCTGCATTGTGGCTATGCTGCCACCCAAGAGGTTCACAAAGTGGTTGACGCCTGCGCAAGGAAAAAAAAAAATTTTTGAGGACACTTAGGCTTCGCCTTTAAGAGCAGAACGCGATAGCGTTATCGGGACCCGTTCACATCGCAACGAGCGGCTGTAGGTCTGGTAGAAATGCTAGAAAAGGGCTTTGTGTTTGAGCTTCCTCGTAGCAGAATTAGGCTTTGTGGTACATTCAAATTACAACCCGACGGTGATTGGTAAACAATCCGACGGCGGATTCGACGCCTGAATGGTATAGTCGTACTTTACCATTTTTGTGACAGATTTCACTGTGAGAAATTCAATTTTTGTTCACCAAAACCTTGCACCACGTGGAGGGCCTGCGCAGTTGGGGTGGTTTGGGATGATTTTCTCCGCCACCCGCATCGCCGGTTGCCGACGCCGGATTTTCTGCGACACGGGGCCCTTAACGCTGTCGCGTTGAAAAAGCTACAGATAAGTGATCGCACTGACGTCTGGTAAGGCACGCTGTTTGATGCTCAACTGTTTGATGCAAGTAAAAAAAAAAAATTGTAGAGGCCCATGCAAAGGAAAGCTTCAGCTGCTATCAAAAATAACGATAGCTGGCCTGAAGGTTATGAGGATGACAACAATGATAACAATGGCAGCAACAATGACAACACCCTCTTCGAGTTAACGAAGAGCCCATAATAGTTGATTGACTGATTCATAAGGTATAATGTGGGGCCATCAGAGACGTCATAGTGGAGGGTTCCAGATTAATCTTGACCACGTGGGTCTCCTCAAAACGCACCTAAATCTAAGAACACAAGCATTTTGGTGTTTTACCACTGTCAAAATGCAGGACACCTTGGCCAGGGATTAATCTGCAGCCTCCATGAACAATATACTTGGTACTGAGGTCTTTGACTCAACTGTTATGATGCCATATGACATTATAATATAGTTTTCCAGTAGATTAAAAAAAAAAGACATAACAGCCAGCTACAGAGATTAGAAGTTATGGATGGGCAAAGATTTTAAAAATTGGGGGGAGGGCACCGAAATTTCCAACTTCTAGACTGAGAGATTATGTGCAGAACAATAATTATTCTGAATAAGTTGCACCTTTCTTTCTAAAAACAAGCTTCAGAAAGGCTCACTTCAACTGCTGACTTCATCACTGAAAATTTAGGTGCACAGTAACACACATCCTGTGTAAATTGTGCCCCCTTTTTTTCTAGAACCTTATACCCTCTGCGTACATTCAACAGATGAACCACTCAAGCTCAGTGTATCTTTTTTAATGTATCACGTCAAGTGTGTTCAAAGACAAAACACTATGTCGTTTAAACACTGAACAAGAACAAGAGCATAATTGGAGACCTGAAACGCCTGGTATTCAGCATGAAAGACCTGGATAATTAAAACAAATATGCATAGTTTAGAAGTACAGTTGATAAGAACACAACAAGTAATGACATTGTAAGCCTACAGTTAAATGTTTCTCAAGAATTATTGTACACTTCTGTTTAGGTAGCAGGGTTTCATGTGCCAAAGCTGGGCAGCAGATTACGAGCAACATTGTTGTGGAGGACTCGCGTAAATTATGACTAGGTTCATTGTTCACTCAAAGCATCGTACACGAGCGTTCTTCGCATTCTGCCCCTATCAAAATGCCGCAACAACGGGCAGGAATTACCCGTGACCTCTTGCTGACAAATACAACACCATAACCACTGAGTCATTGTAGCAGATACAGTTAAACCTGGATATAGCGAAACTGACAAATTCCCGAAAAACTTGGTTATAAAGAGGATTTCGTTATATGCAGGTTCGGCACGAAAATTCAAAAAAGAAATGCTTACCGTAGTTACTCGATTTTTACCGCTTACCGATGGCGTCGTAGCACCGTATAAGGCCTGTTTATAGTCCGACGTTATAGGCGCGCGGGCCAGCGTCGTTTGCGGCCAGTCACGCTACGCCGGTTGCGCTGCGCCAGCCGAAACGCCATCTCCTGTATACTCCGAAGCGCACGCCGCTGGCTGTTCTCTTCAGAGCATGCGCAGAACGATCCCAAGCCGCTTTTGAGGCTGTCTGCAACCGTCGACGAAGCGGCGTGGGTGCCTTAATGTCTTCGCGCGAAATGGCATTGTGGGTCGGGGCAGTGGGTCGTTTTCGCCAACGTGACGTAGCGTGTACGCAGCGCGTTACGTCGGACTATAAACGGCCCTATAGTGTCACCTAGTGTCAGGCTAGTCAAGTGAAGCGCAGAGACTTGTGCAGTAACCAAAGAGTGGTGCTGCCCGCGCCACTCTTTGAACGTTCTTTTTTTTTTTCTTCGGCAACATCAACTGGAAAAGGAGAGTGCCGGCTTGGCGGGCTAGGCCAACTGCAGCAAGCGGCGAGATCAGGTTTGAATGAAGGGAGGGGGAAAGGTCAAGCCCACGGCCGCAAGATCGCTGGTCGAGAGATGCAGGCCCACCTCGCACACGTGCGCTCGCTCTCGCCTCGCAGTCGCCGTGAATTCGAGCGCGCCAAGCGCGACGTCGCTGCTTCGCATTCCGTCGCGGCGGAGAAGGTGCTTCTGGTTGCTGCTCGCGCAAAAATGACAAAATTTGGGGCGAAATCTCTAGGTTGTCAGCGGGGAAAATTCATTATTTCGAGGGGGTCTCCCGCTGCCACTTCGTTACATAGAGGTCCCAAATACATGTGCTTCTAAGGAATAATGGCGCGGAATAGAAAAACTGCGTTACATCCAGGAATTCGTTATATGGAGGTTCATTATAAGTAGGTTTAATTGTACATAACGCTTTCTTATACACCTTGCTTCAATATTCGGTTAACTGGTACCACTATTAAATATTTTATTCACATTAAGTGAACAGGTCTGCCCGAGCAAGCAGACAGAAAGCATCAAGTAATGGTGCAGGGCCGAATTTGCTTCTAGATCTGTCCACTCTGCCATGTCCTTGGCACTTCATCCTATGCTGAGATTTCACTCATTTTAGGTGGTTCATTTGTTTGTGTCGAACACAGCAGCGTAGCAGTCAGAGCGCACATGTCACGTGTACATCTGGAGTGACCCCACAATGTGTTATCACAAAAAAAAAAATGTGACATGAATGAGGAAATGTGAAGTAGAGAGAACACTTCTTACAAATATAACCGCAGCTTAAGAGAGAGATTTTGCGGTGCTATCTATCTGTTCACCAACAAAAGTGCAAAAATCAAAGCAAGAGCGTGAGCCGAAATCATGTTGGCATCATAGAAAGAGGTGAAAGCAGAAAGATCGAAGAACACATTCTAGTTGGCCCTAACTGATTCGCACTGTATTTGTCCACGATAGTACGTCTCTACAAAAGAAAAGAAAACTGCAGTACCCTTTGCTATGGGGACAACCGACTTTTACTCCTTATACATGGTACTGGCTCACACTGGTTTCACAAGAAAACGCTATCCACAAAGCATGGTGCCACGTGCCTGCAGATGCCTGCTTTAAAGCTAAGCCATTCTCCAATAGAGGGGGACTAAATCCCCCAGAAGTGGCCCCCTCACCTCTGTCTTTCAGCATTTTCAGTGGCTCACATCACAAAGAGCAATGGAACGAAAAATCTTAGGACTAACGTTGAGAGACAGGAAGAGAGCGGTGTGGATCAGAGAACAAACGGGGTAGCCGATATTCTAGTTGACATTAGGCGGAAGAAATGGAGCTGGGCAGGACATGTAATGCGTAGGATGGATAACCGATGGACCATTAGGGTTACAGAATGGATACCAAGAGAAGGGAAGCGCAGTCGAGGTCGGCAGAAAACCAGATGGGGTGATGAAGTTAGGAAAATTGCAGACGCAAGTTGGAATACGCTAGAGCAAGACAGGGGTAATTGGAGATCGCAGGGAGAGGCCTTCGTCCTGCAGTGGACACAAAATATAGGCTAATGATGATGATGATGAATGACATCAGCTCTCTACTAGCTAGCCACAAACTAACCAGGAAAATCAAACAGTACCATTCAATCAAATTTCACCAAAGGCTGAGGAACAGGAAATCAAAACAGCAATTCGGAGAAACTGATCAAGGCTCACAATTTAAGGACACACAGTAGTGCTCATATCTGTGACGCAGGAGGAGCATATGCGGTCATTTCTTCCAGAATATTGTCACGTAGGTAAAGGTTGAAGGACAACATAAGCCTTTTTAAACAGCGTTGTAATCCGGAAATGGCACTTGGATCCTCGGAAACAGAGCAAACATCTTCTACTTCTTCATCTCCTATATGCTGCCTCATGACATCAGGTAGCGCAAGCGTACGCATTTGGGCCGGTTGGTTCATGACTTGAGCGGAAACAGAGCAA
The DNA here is from genome assembly GCF_013339745.2 of Dermacentor silvarum. Taxonomy (NCBI): domain Eukaryota; kingdom Metazoa; phylum Arthropoda; class Arachnida; order Ixodida; family Ixodidae; genus Dermacentor; species Dermacentor silvarum. Next base: position 131,342,337 of record NC_051161.1, on the reverse strand, counting down.
AAACGGGATACGACGTTGTCTGTCCTTTTCTCATGTCCTGTTTTTTGTGCTGTTTCCACTCAAATCAGGTGGCTGCATCATGCCATCGCACGATCGCACAAAGTGACTTGTTCGAGAAGCCGGCAGGTGTGTGGGGAGAGCACACTGTATCGTCTCCGTATCCAAGACACTGTGGCACGAGCTTCCAACAGACTTCTACCAAGGGGGCTAGCATCTGTCCTTCAGCAAGAAGAACGTCCTTCTTGAAGTCTCATTGACTGAAGGTACAATGGAATGTAAGAACTAAGAAGTACCCCTTGAATAGGGAAGCTCTCTCTTGCTGCGACTTTTGGTCCACATCTGATGGGTTACCTGCTCCGGCGCTGGGAACATGCTTACTGCCCGACTATGGACAACGAGAGGTCAGATTGACCCCTTCATTTCTATCATTTATTAAGAGGATGACCTTCTGCACAGTCCTTAGTACTTAGAAAGTGTGCATTAGAATTGAGTAAATATGATACCGTCAGTGATTGGCCATTATTGCAGGGGGTTTTCTTAATGTCACGCTAGTTTGTGAATACAGGCCTAGATCAATAAAGAAGTCTGTGCCGCTTCCATAGGGGCTCAGTACTGGGTTGCCCCTTTGTGCCAAGCTCTCCTTCATTTTCCTGGTGCATGCAATTATGAGCATTCAAAGTGAACAGTACTCACCGTGCTTGGCTGTCTCTTGCCGGACTTTCTCGATGAAGTGTGGCTTCCCGATGGCCTCCTTGTTGAGCCCCAAATGGGAGATGAAGCTGGGTGAGAGGAGGCAATTAAAGAGAGAGTGGGAAGCATAATTGGTGTGGTTGTATCCTGTCACGACGCAACAGCGGTGCGCATGCACACGCAGCACTTGGCAAGTGCAAAGCACGTAAAACTGCGTGTTGGGGCAAGCTTGTGGTGCTCCCGCAACAGTGAAAAAAACTTGGCAATGAAAGTTGATTGAAATGAATTCCATTGAATTCTGGGGTCTTGAGTGGAAAAACCACGATTTGATTATGAGGCATGTCATAGTGGGGGACTCGGGATTAATTTTTGACCACCGGAGGATCTTTAACATGCCCCCATTGAGTGGGACACGGGCGTTTTTGCATTTTCACCTTCATCGAAATGCTGGAGCAGCTGGGATTTGATCCCTCGAGCGCCACACCATAGCCGCTAAGTTACCACGGCGGGTACGAAAGTGGAATGATTAGTGGGATTCAACGTCCTGAAGCAAAGGTTAGAGTTTTGAGACACACCACAGTAGAAAGTTCCAGATTCATTCTGACCTGCTAGGGTGTTTAAGTGCATCTAAATCTAAGTAAACAAGCATTTTTGCACTTCATGACCACAGAAATGTGACTGCCATGGCTGGGACTTCAACTCACGACCTCATGCTTGGAGCTCAATGCCACAGCCAATAAGCCAGTGCGGGCGGGTTGGTGACGAACAGGAGCACGGTTATACTATCACATCGAATGCTGCCCCCTAAATCAACACCTTACTGTCACAAAGAAAGGGTACGCACGTGACTTCTCACATCGTCCATTTACTTCCCGAGTGATTGGCACTCTGTACTCTCCTGCTGCATACCACATAATGATGGGGCGCTGGCGCCCTCTCTCAGTGATTCTTATAACTAGGGAGGGTGTTACTCCCGTGGCCCTCAATGTCTCTCTCACACAATGCTTTCACTGCTTGAGATGATCAACTCATACCGGTAAACAAATGCAATGAGCCATCTCACCAACAGTTTCAAACTACACTTTTGCTTCAACTACAAAATCTAGGTTACTATTGTTTCTACTGAAGACTGTAATTCAGGCACACAACTACACCGCAAACACTGCATGACAACTAAATGCAGTTACAGAATGCTGCATAAAAGTGTAGCTGTAGCCGTTTCATAAAGGCAACTGCAACAATATTCCACTTTAGCTTTAATTGCTTATAAATTATACAGTACAACCCCGCTGTTACGTTCCCGGGTGCTGCATTTTCCCGGCTGGTATGTCGTTTTCGGCTGGTCCCGGCACAGCTCCCATAGAACCCAGTGCATTGGTAACCCCGCTGTTACGTCGCAACTGTGGGACCGCTCCCGCATCAAACGTTGCGAACTGCCCTGCCACCCCACGCCAGCCCGAGTGGCCAATTTGACTTTTTATTTCGCTTGGCTTGGTTGCTTGACGATGGCATTGGCTGCCCAAAGTGCCGCGGACGACACTTATTACGTATTTTCAGTTTCCGCCAGCAAAAGTATGGCCCTTGAGATCCACATTTGCTATCTAAAGATGGTGTCTATGACGCGTTGCGGCCCTAAAATTGGTTTTGGCTCATAGATGTTATGCATAAAGTCCAAGGGCGATAACGCTGTCGCCGCGCTGTATGCTGTATGTGCGAGTGAAAGCGTGCGAGGGGAGCCGACGACCGCGTCTAAATCTCGCGCGTGCAAGAAAGAAAAGCAAGGAGGAAGTGTGCCTTCCTCCTTTGCGCTCCAGGCACCGGCGAGGGAGGGAGGGGGCAGGGATATCGGGCAGCGTTGTGCTCTGGCATCATCCTACATGATGGCGCGCGGTCGCGCGGGCCATATCTTGAAAGCGATCTGCGTGGGGGCAGAGTGTAGGTGCGTCGGCGGCTCGTAGCTTTGTGCGTGCTGTGTGTTCACGGCGCTCAGTTTGCGCTGAAGCGATAGACAACAGCACGAAGGTCACTTCGCTCGCTTCTGCAGCGGCGCGATGATTCCTCACGCCAGCGTTTGACAGCGCGTGTCTACGCTCATCGAGTGCGATGTGTTCATGTTGGCCTGTGGGCGCTGACACCATGCTTGTTAATTAGTTAATAAGCGAATGTTTAGAAGTTTATACGGACGATAAAACTACTATTGTTACTTTGTATAGCTTATCGCAATCGATACTTCAGCTGTGGGCGAAACTACTTTTTTTTCACAAGTAAGAATTAAAATAATAGTGTGTGCAGTTCAACGGTACTCCCATTTCTCAATTTTTCCTGTTTCCCGGCTCTTACGTTTTTTTTTTTTTTACGGTCCCGTGAAAAACATAACAGTGGGGTTCTACTGTGCTACTATCTATAGTACATACTATCAAAGCAATTTTGGCAAACCTGCTGGGCTGGTAATTTTAAACTTCTTTTAAAAGCAAAGATTTAATTTAAGCCAGCCGTAATTTGTGGTTCGTATCAAGAAACTATCTAGAAATAAAAGAAACTTTCTTGCCGAGGCGGGATTCCAACCTGCGTACTCACAGTCCTTATGCAAGCGTCATAACCACTAGGCTATACGGTCACGCTTGCAGAACATGCATTTATGCCAACCATATGATTGCGTTCGAGCCTCGTCGTCTTCGTCCACAGCTGGCGCGTTAGCACACGCTCGTGCCAATGCTCTGCGAGGTGAAGAAGAGGTTTTGCGCGCTATGCTCAGGAGAGAGATAAAGAAAATGAGAGCGAGAGAGAGAGAGAGAGAGACGAATTCATGAAGCGGTTCAGCCGGAACACGTTGTCGGCATTGCTACACGGTGGAATGCAGTGTCGGGGTTGAAAGCTGCGCTATGCAACGTGCAGTGACGGCCATAAGTCCGAGACGCGCAAAAAGAAATTATCATCATCATGAGTAATAAGATGAAAAGTTTGCGCGCACTTCTGGAAAATGCTGGGATCACCCAGCTTCGCTGTTTCAAGCGTTGCGTGGCTGAGTGCAACATTCAGCGTTTTTTGTGACCAACAGCCTTCAAATAGCAACATAGCAGATCACACATGCTCCTGGTGGTTAATGAATGTGACATTTATCTGAGAATGTCTCCAGCCGCTGGCGCTGCCCAATCTCGGAGGTCATATACCGGCCACCACATTGGTTTTTATCATTCTGCTTCCGCATAATTTCCGGCGAGCGCGAACGGGCCGTTATCTTGAGTTTTTTGGTATCATAAATACAGTATAGACCACTTATAACGTAACCGCTTATAGTGCAGGACCGGATATAGTGCGGTCTTTTCAGACTCCTGTTGATTTTCCCATAGCACTCCATGTATACACATATCGTTTATAGTGCAGTTGCGGGAAACGAAATACCGGTTACAGTGCGGCTGCCTGGGAGTACGTAGGTCAGCGGAGACGGCGAACGCTTCCCTCAAACGGGCGCCCCAAGGAATGCTCGAGGAAGAAAGAGAGTCGAAGTGGAGGAGAAGGGCACGTGGTGTGAACGAACAGCCAGTGAGGCTGAAACCAGAATCTTGAGTGCGAGTCGTGAAATATCACTGCACACATAGCGAGCGAGGGCCGCGAAACAAGTTTGTATGGGTGTTCTGTCGCATTCGCTTCTCGATAATGGCAGTAAACGAAACTTCAGGGAGCGGGCGGCGCCGTCACAGCACGGCGAAGGGCGCACGCGGAGACCGTGGAATGTGAGGGAGGAGGGCGGCAGGGAAGCAGATTTCGCCTCGGCAACTCCGCCACTTCGGTGGCTCTCCTCGCCCTCCCTCGTAGCTCCCTCACTTTCGACTGTCACTGTGCGCGCCCACCGCCGTGCAGGCGCCGCCGCTCCAGCCAGCCCGGCGCCAGCTCCCCGAAGTTTCGTTTTCTGCCGTTATCGGGAAGCGGGCGTTCGTTTGCCGGCGTGGGCAGTTTCGTTGGGTGGCCTGAGACAGCGCCACTACTTCCCTTTGCGCCGTAGCCGCAGCGTGCAAGGTCAACACATGACTAGTAACTAGAGGAAGCATAAAGGAGAAAGAAGGGTTCACTGCCATTTTCTACGCGTGGCTGAGACGTCGGCACGTACAGGCATGTTCCGGCGCAACGCAGGAATCGGCGACTTTGCCATTTGAGAGAGGGTAAAATTCCCGGCACGTTTTTTTTTCTTTCTTTTTGTTTTGTTCCCGCGAGACATTGAGGGGTCTCTCCTAAGCTTTAACTCTATGGCGGTGCCGGAGCAATGCCGGTCGGTGGCGCCGCCGCGTGATTTGGTTCGAATGAACGAGATTCGACTGCAAATTGAATGCAAACGTTCTAGCCGCATTCCTCGACTGTCGCATACGTGTGGCGGCTCGGTGCACATGTTTTGCATATGTGCAGGCTTTGAAAATTGTTGCCTTGGTTACAGTGCGGTACCGCTTATACTGCGGATATTCGGGACTCCGGCAACTTACGTTATAAGCGGTCTACACTGTATGTATTTTGTGTGTTTTATTGACAGAGCCACTCCTATATTAAATGTAACAATTTGCACAGATGCCTGTCTATATGTATACTATTTGAGCGAATGATGAAATGTTTTTATTAAAATGTATAAATTAATAAAAATAGAATGAAAAAATATAGAATGGAAAATATGTTTACAAGTGGCTTTAGGGCCCAGGCAATAAATGAATTTATAAAGCTCGTTGCTCCTTCTAAAATCAAGGAAGCTCGCGCAAATGGGCTTGGTGTTCGATGCGAGTCTTTTTTTTATAGATATTGCCAACTGGACGACGGAGGCACAGTACTTGGAGGGCATGCTGCCTCCAAGGGCCAACGCTCTTCACTACCACCAAATGTGCTTCAAGTGTGGCACGGTCTGAAGGCCACATATGGGACACTTCGGCTGTTTTCTCAGTGGTAAAACAAGGTCTTCTGAATGGCCCACAATTTAGTTGCTGTTGGTCTTTAATCGGGGCAGTTGCGTTAGAAATGAAGCTAGTTTTTCTTTGTAACTGAGGTAGACGACAACGAGACACTGGATCAGCCGAAGTTAGTGTGCCCGTGCAACTACGGTATTATATGAAGGCGGCAAAACTCACTGTTCAGCAAGCGTGTATGATTCCGGATGAATGACAGTCATGTCGAGTGGATTGAAAGAGCCGCTGCCGCTGCTGCCTTTCGTGGGCTTGGAAGACTGTGCTGTTGTCTCTTGACTGCGAAGAAAAAAAACCCATTTGCAACCATGTCGTGAAACCACATTTCAGCCGAGTATAAAGTGCAGTCAAACCTGCATGAAATGCTGCCCCAACTGAATACAATAGTGCAACCCATATGTGAAACAATAAAGAGAAAGATAAATAATAGGTTGAGTCATAATACAGCAAAGCAGCATTGGAAGCAAATTAATGTTCCCTATCTCAATACATACAATACGCTTACACGCAATAGCCCTGCAGTCACCGACCGATCATTTGGACCCCAATAATTTTATTCAGACTGCTTCACGGCACTGCCACTGTCCCCACAGACTTTCATTGAGTCGTGATTGTGCAGGCTGGACAATGGAACACGTTGCCAACCTGCTGGCTACAAAGCTAGTACCACTGTTTCACGGACGCATTATTTGTCAGCAGTGACAGTGGCAAAGAACTCCTGTACATTAATGTACAGTAAACTTCCGTTTATTCGATCCTAATGGGACTGACGAAATTGATCTAATTATACGGCGGCTCGAATTAAACATGCAGAAAAGACACCAAAATACATGGCTGATGCTTTTGGCATTATTTGCCCAATTCTAATACACCCCTTAATGCAACGCGCATACTTTTCAGGGGTCCAAAGTAGCAAACTAACGCAGAAATTAGATTAAGGCTCCTAAACAATGTAGCAAAAAATCAAATTAACCGGAGTCGAATCAATGGAATTCTACTGTGCCCGGGAAAATGTATGAATGAGAAACGTATCAGCATGGTTCTACTGCATACTGTTGGTGTGAGCAAAGCGTTTTTGAGACAAAATATTGCTTGCAATAAGTTTTTGCTGTAATGATCTTTTGATTATTCCCTACTACTGGAAAATGCAATAAAAAATTGACCATAGGGGCACAGTTCTTGCAAAAAAAAATACAATGCTCGAAAGGTTAAGCAATAAACTTTGTGTTTAATTAAGTTTCTAATATTTGGCCTTTTTTTCTTGATTGAATTCAATATTTAAATCGAAATACATATACTGCTTGACCTTCGCACACCCCTTACTCCTTTGTTGCGCTGGTCAGCTACTACAATATAGAAATTGCGGTAAACTTTGGCCACTTTCGATAAGCAGGTTGTTTCCACATTGGACTTGTAACGATGCCTCCCTCAGAGTAATGAAGTGCCTGAAGCAATAAAAAGCACTGGAAAAATATAATAGCCAGCATGCTTTGGACCCTGCCTGTTATCGTCGTGAGAACAAGTACTGTATTCACAGTGGCAGTGCCAATTGTGTCTCATGCTTAAACCATTTTCTTGAACACAAAAGCTCCACGTTAGGTAAATAAAAAAAATGCTTAGACACTTTAAAGCACTATTTTATCGCTCTAGCCGGAGCCAACATTTGCATTTAGTGGCTGAGAGCTTGAGACATGGCTCACGCGGTGCCTCCGCCAGCCGCTTTCGCTGCCGACGCCGTCTCGGGGAAGACTTTGACGAATCCTGCGCACTGCTCGAAGGCCTTGTTGCCCAGCCGTTTGACCTTGAGCAGCTGCTGCCGATTCCGGAAAGGACCATTGGTCGTCCGCCACTCCACAATGTTACGGGCCGTGCCAGCATTCAGCCCCGACACCTTCCTGCAAGAAGCAATAACAACGTCCACCTGTTCCGGTAGTACTTCCACAATTTTGAAATCTAGTGCTCGGTACAATTAGTGTTTTGTAGAACAAGGATATTTTCGCGTGCGTTTTACGTGCCCCTACCATCAGAATGTAGCTGCCACTGCTAGGGAATTAAACCTGCAACCTAGCTCTAAGCAGCAAAATGCTATCATCACCAAATCACTGCAGCAGGTCATGTTGTGGTTCTTTCTATTGTTCAAGAAATTTGGCACATATCTTTCCACAGGCATAAAATAAGAAAGTTAATGTGCACCTGAACGTAATATGCGCATAATAAAAGAAAAATATAGCACATCTTCACGTTTGCAATCAGAAAAAACGAGACATGCAGAATTTACCTTCACAGAACGCAAACGTTTTTTTAATGAGCTATCATAATGAAAGCGGAGTGTAGTTGTCGCCATTAACTGGCCACAGATGCCAAGCGTGAAAGGCAATATTCTTGAGTGATGACTTTTATGATACTATTATAACTCACGAGAGTTCATGTGACTGCATCGGACTTGTCGAAATATATGGCCAAGAGCAATCCTGGCACTCTGCGCAGATAGCGAGCTTGGCACAATGCCAGAAACGCTGATGGCAGTAAATGCCATCACATCCAGTGCCAAGTAGCGTGATATCTAGCGACAGTCATAGTAACTCCTCGAGTGATCATAGTTGAGCACAAAATGAACCCACTACAACCTTCAAAATAACATGTTCTGCTGACATCTCGTGATGGTGATGACGTTGCATCTGATGGTAGGCTGTTGCCCACACTGCAAACGCGGTTTTGGTTTTGCATTTCACCGTAGCGTGCAGGCAATTTTCGAACCCATTTTCGCAGCAAAAAAAAAAAAAAGTCCGTGTTATATTAGTGTAAATGAGGTATGTACCTACGAGGAGGTGAGTTGGCCAGGATTTGCCATAAACGCCACATAACATGGTTTCACGTTCCCGCTAACCCGATAGCAAAAGTACCAATATAGGCAAAATTTAAGCGGAATATAAGCACTATAAGCAGAATATATATGTAAGCAATATAAGCAGAATTTACCAAATATACCAAAAAAATACCAATATCACCATCAGCCTATTCCTGCTGACTCTAAGATGGAGGCCTCTCCCAGCGATCTCAGATTATGCCCACCTTGCGCCAGGTCATTCCATGTTATGCCTGCAAATTTCCTAACTATATCACAACACCTAATTATCCGCTATCTTCGACTGCCTTCTGTCGGCAGCCATTCTGTTACTGTAATATAGACCACCAGTTATCTGCCCTACACATACATGGCCTGCCAAGCTCCGTTTGTTTCTCTCAATGTCAACTAGAATATTGGCTAACCCCACTTGCTCTCTAACCCACACCGCTGTCTTCCTGTCTCAACGTTAAGCTTATCATTTTTAATTTCATTGCTCGTTGTGCACTCCCTAACATTTTTCTCAAGCTTCTTGGTTAACCTCCAAGTTTCTGCCCCATATGTTTGTACTGGTAGAATGCAATGACTTTACACTTTTCTTTTCAAGGATAGCAATAAGCTGCCGATCATGTTTTATGGTCACAGTTAAATCAGTGGCCCATAATGGATGAGCCCTTCCCACTGACCCCTCTCCTTTTGACAGCACGCAGCCGGCTGTCATAACTGATTCGCTGACACGCTTAGCTTTCGCTGCACTACACAAACTTGCAAAGTATCGAAGGACGAGAAGATGGGCGCTTTACTTCACGCTGCTATGAATCTGGTCAGACTAGCCAATTTGCTCAGCAATGATTCTTGCCAATGCCTCGAGATGCCTTGCTTTCATATTGCCTCGAATGGTACACTGAGTGGTGCTGCACCAGGGCCTGCACGACATGACGATGTCTTTTCTTTCAGACTGCCTTAGCCGTAGGGGGGCGCGCACACGCACCTGAGCGTCAACTCGGGGCAGACATTGATGTCGACCCCGACAAAGCTGACGCACTCCACGACGACTCCCTCCAGGGCACTCTTCAGCAGCGATTCGGTCACATCATGCTGCAAGAGAAAATAAAATGCCACGCAGCACAAACACAACTTTTACAGTGCTTGAACTTTATCTGCATCGCTCTCTCATTCTATTTATTGTTACTACTTTTTTTATTTCACATAATTAAAAATATTCAATGAGTGAGAGGAATAAAAGGAAAAAAAAAAACGAAGGGCTCACTTTTTTTTTAGTCACAACCATATGAAGCATACAGACAATGGGCCAGTGAAACAATAGGGAAAATTAACTGATATTTTTAATGCAGATATATAGGTAATAAGGAAAAGAAAAACGAAAATAGATGAAAAGACAACTTGCCAACTCCACGGGATCTGAACCTACATGTACCGTGTTACACATTCTATGCTTTTACCATTGAGCTACCATGGTGCCCATTGTACTATCGGTTTTCTTAGGTATTTATGTATCAGTAGTAATAGATCTAGCCCTGGGAGTGTTAGCCACCATCACTCACAGACATGGCGGCAGAAGTGGGAGATTCTTTTAATCGCTGGCGTTACATATTATGAGAACTTAGTTGCAGGCAATCGACCAATAAACTCTTGATAAAACCCAAGAAAGTGTATGGGTGCACGACTGCCACTGTAGCTGAATTGTACAGCATTGCACGAGTAACGTGGAAGATGTCGATTCGGCTCCCACCTATGTCTCTTCGTCCACTTTCATTTCTGTTTTTTTTTATACTTATATATTTCAGCTAAAAATAACAGTTACTGTATTTATTCAATTAGTATAAGGCAGTAATGATTATAAGGCAGCGTACCAGATGAGGAACCCAAGAAAAAGAACTTTAGTATGCACACTAATATAAGGAGACAAAGAGTAGCAGATGGATTATTCACACTCGGCGAGGATTAACTGAAGTACACAATAATTGGAAGCCCTCAGAATAATCGGAATAATCGGTGCGGGTTATATGCAAATATTGCCTTAAAGTGTGACTTCAAGGTAATGTGTGATGTGCTGCCGTGAAGCCACACCAAAAGTCTAAATTCGCACTGTCGTCAAGTCACACATCAAGGCAAAACTTGCATATAACCTGCATTCCGCCTTCACACTTAATTTCTTAAATTCTCAGTGTCGGTTATATGCGCAAAAATACAGTACTGGCTCATCTGCCAAGTTTTATTAGTTGCTGCAATCTGCACTGCCGTCTACAATCTGGACCGCCGGAAACATGGTGCTGCTGCCGCCATATTGAAACAGCAAATGATTCAAGCAGCCACGCTAAGGATTTTGGGAAAAACAGCTCGCTTTATATATGAATAAATACAGCAATTTACTCTATGTTCTCCCTGGCTTCATTTTCTGCTGCCTTCATGTGGTTCTAATCAAGAATATTCAAGGAAGTGCGCAAACCACGCTGGACAGTGTAAAGAGAAATGTGGCTATGGCTGCTGGGGATCGAACCAAGGACCTTTTGTTCAGCAGCAAAACACCACAGCTACAACGCGATGATGGAAAACAAGAAAAATAAAGTGTGACGTGATTGCATGTGTCTGGCAAAGCCCCTGAGTGCGTGCCATGGGTCTAACCCTCCACATCTGGCTGTCATCATCATCATAATCATCGTCAGTCTAATTAGGATCACTCTGTGACAAATGATTTTCCCAGGCACTCATGTAAATATACTCCTGGCCTGCTTTGATTATACCCACACTGTACCCGCAAGTTTCTTAGTCTCAACACTTCAGAAAAAAAAAAAACAGAAATGTGGCAAGGAAAAAAGACACACAACATTTCGTTGTCCCATTTGAGAGAGTTATTTAAAGCGAAGCTTTCTTTGAATCTTCTTTCGGGTTTTCCACTGCTGCTGCTGCTGCTGCCTTGCACTCTACGCCGGGAGATGGTTAAGAACATGTAGGAGCACGCGAGAGAGGAACGGTGACGCGAGAAACTCGTTTGGAGCTTTCCATTGTGTTGCCACAGTGCTCTCTGGAGCTCCCTGGGAGTCTCCACACTACAGTACCCTTTCGACGGCTGCACCGCAAAAGCATTGCAGAATTGCAGCGCTTACCTTTGTACAGTAAAAGCTCGATGATACGATCACGGCTAATATGAATTTCCGGATGATACGAATTTTTCTCGTGTCCCGGCCGAGCCCCATTACTTTGCAACGTGCTAGAGAACGGTTGTTACGAATCGATTTTCAGCCTGCGTCGGTTGATACGAATAAACGCCGCCCCACCGACGGCCGCGAAAGAGAACAGCGCGCAGTCACGCGCTTTCTCTCCTTCTCTTTTGGTGCGGAGGCGCGGCGCCGGACAGCGCGGACTCCGCGACTGGGCGCGAAGAGTTTGAAGCGGTGGCGCTTCAAGAAATAAATGCTTTTTACGTACATGTGCCTGAGTGAGTTCACCTCTGACTCTTTAATAATCGAATCTCGTTAATTCGAACACGCTTACTTCGAACATACCGCGTACCGACAATGCTTTTAGCAGCGCGCCAAATAACGCGGCGGCGCCTCCGACCGGCATTGCTCCGACACCGCCATAGAGCAAAAGCTCAGGAGAGACCCCTCAATGCCGCGCGCGAAGGAAAGGGGGGGGGGGGAAAGAACCCGCACCCGCGGCGGAAATTTCCCCCTCTCTCAAATTGCAAGGTCGCCGTTTCTGCATCGCGCCGGAACAAGCGTGTACGTGCCGACTAGAGTTCTAGACAACCGTATTCTAGCACACACTAGTGCCGACGTCTCGTCTCAGCCAAGCGGATAAAATGGCAGTGAACCCTTCTCCTCTATTTTAAAGTCACATGTTGACCTTGCACGCTGCGGCAGCAGCGCAGAGGGAAGCAGCGGCGGAGGCACAGTCGGGCCAACGAAACTGCCACGCCCGCAAACGCTCGCTTCCCGATAACGGCAGAAAACGAAACTTCAGGGGGCGGCTAAAATAAGCTGGCGCCAGCACGGCGGCGGGCGCGCACGGAGATCTGCGCACGGAGTCGAAGGTGAGAGAGCTACGAGGGAGTTGAGAGGGAGGGCGAGGAGAGCCGCCGGCGGAGTTGACGCGCCCATATCCGCTTCCCTGCCGCCCTCCTCCCTCACTTTCGACGGTCTCCGCGCGCACCCGTGTGCCGGCGCCGCCCGCTCGCTCCCTGAAGCTTTGTTTTCTGTCGTTATCGAGAAGCGACCGTTAGCCGGCGTGGGCAGTTTCGTGGCCCGCGCTTGCTATGCACTTGCGCGCCGCGATATTTGAAGACTCGCACCGTTCGTGCATCGTGCTATGGTGCACGAATACTTCAAAAATACGTCCTTTTAATTCGAACAAATTTTCGGGCCCCTTCGAGTTCGAATTATCGAGATTCGACAGTAGTTTTAATTGTGTTTCGATGATACGAATTTCGGCTAATACGAATATTTTTCGTGACCCCGTGAGATTCGTATCATCGAGCTTTTACTGTATAACTTACAACAGTCCATAAGAGAGGTAGATAGAATGGCAGAGAGAAGGTAGGGAGAGGAGGTAGAGAATGGCTAGAACCGACGCAGTCACGAAGCGAGTGAATAACAGCCTTGTCACTCTTCGATAGCAGCTCGCGTACATGGGGGGAGGGCAAGAGAGAGAAAAGGTGACGTAAGAAGGCATGGAAACACTACTTTTAAACACGGCAGCAGTTACGGACAAACTGTATAAATTTAAATTCAAAGTACACTACGGTACGTTTGTACTAGTTCTGAAAAATAAACCGTGCTAAGTGGACAACTGACGCAGGGTCTGGAAATGCAAAGGCGCGTTAAAGCACCGCAGCGTCTAGACGACACTATGAGAAGCGGTCGCCCATTAAATCAACACTTCTGTACTCGCCACACTAGTTTTGTGGCACTGGCGTTGCTCGAGGTCGCGGGTTCGATCCCAATCTAAGGCAGCCACATTTTGACAGGAGGGAAATGCAAAAACGCTCGTGTACTCAGATTTAGAGAGACACTACAGGCAAATAAAAAGTCAAGCTAATGTGATAGAGCAATGCTCTAGAACATCTAAGGCATCAATACAATTGCGAAAAGAGCTTTAGTAATCGAGAAATTGAGGTAAATGCAGGACACAATAAGAGACTCCCCAGGGACATTCAGGTACTTACCCGATGACGAAGGCACTCCTTAAAAAAAATATGTCACTAGTACTCAACCACTCGGATTAAAAAGATCATTTCATTGGATTATAAGACTGAAGAAAATGCTACTTGTCTACTTGTATTAGATTCTTAGAAAAAACAACTTTATGCCGTTACCCTTGATAACGACATGACTGGTGTAAAGGTTTCGTTTTCGCTTGACTCTGCGCCGCATGCTTTCGAGTTTCAGTAGTTCCGATATAGCGTTGGTGCTGCGCCGGTGTTACTGGCTCGCTAAACTTGCGCTTGAAATTGCAAGCAGCACAGAATGCCACGTCCACGTGATGTCGCGGGATGCCTGAACGATCCACGCGACGGCACATCCAGACAGTGACCAGCTTCGTCGCCCGAAGTCGTATTCCTGGAGTCCTCGCTGCTTTCGCACTTGGAAGAGCCGGTGTCGAGGCCGCCGTCGTAGTGCGCAACGATGCCGGCAGCGCAAGCCCTCAGCAGCATGTCACGCTCATCAGAGCTTAAATCGTTGAAATCGAGCCCAGCGTCGTGAGCCAATGTGTCGTCAGTGTAGTCAACAGGGTCTATTGCGAGGAGTGTCGACGGTCATCATGTTTACAATGTGGCGCATGCTTTTCCTTCCACTTGCGCACTGCCATCGGCTCTTCTTGGCTGTGTCTGGCCGTGCGTCTGTGTTTTCCGCAAAAAAGCCGTAGCGCCGTCTATGTGTAGGGATTTCTCACCGGCGGCACAGCGTCACTCTGAGACCATGACGTCTCCACTCCACGCTCGGGAAGGCGGGCCGATTTGAATGGCGCTAGAGGTAGGCGAACGCTTCAGACGCAATTTTCTCATAAAATAAGTCTGTTCTTGAGACGAAACAACCGTTTCGAGGTTTCTGTGATGGTATTTTAACATTCCACATTGGAGGTCCACAACTTTTAGGAGGTCCCCCTGGCTGTTTCTTACTCTGGGACCTCCTGATGCTGTAAATAATATGTAAGCCCGTTTTTGTACATGCAATACCAAACAATAAACTTCAACTTAACATTTGCCTTTAGTGCCCTTTAAGTACGCGTTAAAGAATCCCAGGTGATCAAAATTAAAATGGAGTCCCCCACTGCCATCTGCCTCGTAATCAGATTGTGGGCTTGGCACGTAAAGCCCCACAATTTAATTGAAGTTCAACACTTCTACCGCGATGCGTTGCACAGTGTGAGGCAATGACAGCGCTAACCATCTCCCAGGCAATAAACAATGACGCACAACAACGCCTCAAGAAAACACGTCTTGCTCTGTGTACTACGTAGACAAACACCAGTGGTGCACGTAAGTAACGCTTAACATCAACTCGCCACTTTAGTATTGCTCTAAATGCAGATGAACTTATACATTCATCGTAAACATAACCATCAATTATCGTCGACGAATGCAAACAGCACAGAAAGCTTCGCTTACATCATTTCACCACAGTGTGTGGAACCCGCACAATTTTTTTCTGGTTAGCAAATAAATTTACCAAATGACCCAACAACTGGTCACCTGTTCTGAGCATTACACTGAATTCCAAACTGCACTTCTCTTTGTCTATTCCAACTTGAATTTTATGTTCTACTATTTTATCAACATTGTATTTGTCAATCTACTTGCACCCAATTTCTAATCCTCCAAACAACTGCAGCAATTTTACATGATACAACATGTATGTATCTGCAATGACAAGAGGGGAGGGACAGCTGTAAGGCTTAGGAAAATGGCCCCTTCACTGAGAAAATTATCATGGCCCTTCGAAAGCTAAAGCATTTCCAGTGTAATGGCTGAACCGAAATGGCCGTACATGCTCACCTGGTACATACCAACTCCGAGGTGCTTTGGTTCCACCTTGACATACTCCAGCAGGGGGTCCTGCAACCTCCGTGCAATGCCCACTGCAAACGTAATTTTAGACTGCAACTTAAAGGCAGACATCAGTAAAACTTCACATTCGCGAAATTGGTTTCGAATGAGTGGTAAATACTGTGGAAACAATCTTTGCAAAACTGCCAGGCTGGTAAATGTCTGATTTTCTTATTACCAGCCTTTAAGTAACACCTAAGCAGACGACGAGCTGGTGGTTGGCGGCTATGACATATTTCCAGCATGCCAACTCTGAGATACTTCAGCGTGCCTCCAGATGGCGCAAGCAGCAGCTAGTGTCAGAGGTTATGAAATGGAGTCGCGTGCACTTAGTCATGCACCACTTCCGGCAAGCGGTAATGGCGGCATATTTAAGAACTGTGGTATCAAAAACGCCTACTTTTGCGAGCCTTTTGCGATGCGACTACTTGCCTTTCAAACATACAATTTTGCACGGAGGCTGCTCTGTTACTGCGCTATCTGAAACTGTTCTTTTTACGCAGCTAAAAATTTCGTTTCGGTTGGCCTTGAAACGACATGAAAATACAGCTCAACACACTACTTTATATACTGTTAATACACGGCGACAGTGAGAGAGAGTGTAGGAAAGAGAATAAATGTTGGTTGATTGATCGATTCATAGATTTAAGGGGTTTAACTCCATAAAGCAACACTTGGGCTGTGAAGAATGCCTTGTGGTAATGGGAGGGAAATGAGGGGCTCAGGATTACCTTCGATTTACTGGGGTTCTTTAAAAGCCCACAAAAGCATAAGGCAGTGAGGTCAACTAGAGGGCGTTCCATTTGAATAGAGAAGCTTGTATTAAATGCAGAGTTGCCTTTGTCTGTGTGCAGAATCTAAAGCACCGTAAAGAGCAACCTCAAATGAAGGTAATGAACTAGTAATATTTATCAGCATGGCATACTGAGACTTGGACATGGGAGTAGCCATCGATGAGCAAACACTAATCAAGGATTGCTCCTGTTTCATTTGAGTGAACCTTCTGCCTGTGACGAGACACTGCTATAAATGGCATCAACAATTTGCTGCAAGCAGAGTCATACTACTAAAGTTGCCTTATCGTTAAAGTTGTGTTTAGCAAATTCAAGTAAGACTTTATAGAGCCAGTGACGAAGCAGTTAAGTACGCAAAGGCGACAATGGAGGTCCAAAGCTTGCAGTGCTAAAAAGAAAAGAAAAATTATGCAGAAACCATTGACAGTGCTCACCTATTCAATGTACATGAATAGCCCTAATGAATGGACAAATGATCGAGCAAGCGACAAACCCGCCCCCCCCCCCTTTTCTTGCTGCCCATCCTGGCAACTCTGCCATCTGAGTGCAGGCACCATTTCTATCGGCACGTTCCCTCGCCTTCCCCGAGTTCCTTCGTGACAGCTGCGGAGAGCGAACACGCCCACTTCATGCTCTCCCTGGTGTGTCGATGTCTATGCCCTCAGTGTTCGAAGGAACACTTGCATGGGTCTGTGGTGTACATGTACTTCGTGGGCAAAAATCCACTATGGATTCCCGTCTGCCACATTGGTCACAAGGGGCTGGCCACCGCCAGGCGGCCAGTGAGACGTGCAACGAACAAGCGAGCAATAGTCACCCCTCCTCCTCCTTCCGGTTCCTCAACACACGCTTGCCTGAGAGCACCCTCTCTTTCCCTCAACGAGTGAGCCCCACCCCCTCCCTGCCACTTCCCTCCTCCCTGCTCCTCTCCACAACTCGGTTGCCCGAGAGCATGTGCCCTTTCGCTCGGCGTGTTTCTTCGCCTTTTCGCACCCAAGTCCGACCTACCATAGTCGTACCACCGACCACAAAAAAGGCTGAAAGAGCCAAATAAAGTAATTCGCTTTAAAAGATCACACTGTGAAGCCCCTAAAGTGGCGTGGAAAGAGGAAAGTTGCCACTGAAGTGAAACTGTAGAGTGATGGTGACTTGGGTGGGAGCTGACAGAGGGTGCTTTGTAACCACAACTGCGCATGTGATCTGAATGTTCTTTCTGGAGCCTGACACTACATCTCCGAGACAGCAAGTGTGATTAGCAACATTAAAGGTTACATCAAAGCTGCCATTGATTATCCCTCTCAGATACTGCGCTGACACTCTGTTGCAAGCGCCATTTAAAAGTTTGGTGTCATCACTTGCATCTGTTGTTTTGCTATGTATTTTTTTCGACAGCATCAAATTGCGCAACCCTTAAGGTGTTTATTCTGGCAAACAATCGCACAATGTACATGCTCGATGCATTACAACTGTTCATATCAATTATTTGCATTAGCCTACATGAAGCTTCATAGATGAGACATCTCTAGTGTGCCTCTTTCTGGTCTGCCTAGTTGATATGGTTCGGTGTTGCTAGTCTTATGTCAGCTTACTTACCGAGTCCTTTCCCTCCATGCAGCATACGTGTACATCCCTTATGTGCCATGACTACAGTCTACAGTGCTTAACATTCTGCCAAACAGCCTGTGCTATAACAAATAAGTATTTTTCGACAGTGCGCATCTTAAATGCACCATCACACCCCTTACTTGTAAACTTGCTCTATCTGCACCACTTTTAAAAAAGAGAAAAAGAAAGACTATGAGCTCACCAGCGCTGCGAATGTTTGGATCAAGGCCTGGAAGCTCTGCTTCTGCATCCTTGGTCACTGAGTACACGGACACCCCGCTCTCTTCGACTGTGCTGCATCAACGTTTGTTTCATTCGCATGCATATAGACAAGTTATGAGGCTTTCATTCTTTCTTAAGTGCATATGCAAAAAACATGTAAAGGTTCAATGGGCATCATTTCCTCCCCGACTTTAATGCTCTTACCTAAAAAATTCCCACATCCCCCTTCCCACCACTACTAGCTGTTCTCACATGCTCTTGTCACCAAATCATACCTCTCCTCCCACTCCCCCTCCCACTTTTTCCCACCTTTTACGTGGCAAAATAAAGCTACTGTCATCTATTTTCTTGTTTCGCACAGTTAAGTAATACATAAAATGCAATGTTGATTGTGCTATTTGAGTGAAAACAAAGCAGCAGTAATGCAGAAGATTTTTTCTAAGTTGCAAAAAAAAAAGAAGAAAAAGAACAAGTCACAGTATAGTACAACACCACTGTCTGGTGATAACAACTGTCATCGCTGGTGAATCTGGTGAACCATACACACATACGATACACGGTGCCAACCAAGCCTGGCTCATTATCAACTGCGGCTTTCATGTTACTGATATTATTATACCATATAAGTACTACTGGCCGTGAGATCAGGTGGACGGTGGAAGCACCATCGCCACATTAGTGTGGATGGGAGGTCAGCGGCACGCATGGAAATGTGCACAGCGGGGCTTCGCTGTGAGCAATTTGGGACAGCGATTTGGGCCAATTTTATGGTAACGAAACATACTGACTGCAGCGAGCTGATGATGCATTGCCCTCCAGTGACACATTTTTGCACGACACGCACTGAACACTCCTACTAGTATACGTGAAAGGAGTGAGAAATGTAGTTCCTGTTCCTTATATCTATGGTGCTTTTTGTTCGTGTTCGGCTTACATTCACCCTATTCTGTTGGCACTGCTGTTGTGAAACTCAACCTTCTGTCATTCTTGAACTGGTTATCCAGCAATTCAGTTGTGCGACGCCCTCTGTATAGCAACTGTAATGTTACATGTCATCCTCTTGTAATACTCTATTTCTGCGTCCCTTTTGTATCAGATAATTAAAGTAAGAAAGCGCAAAAATTCACTAACGAGGCAACATTATTTCTGCATAGTGGAATATCCAAATAGAGAGTCTCCTCAGGAAAACCTAAGGATGGTCATGTAACCACAACAGTCATGCAATTATATGCCTAGTATCAATTGTATCTTTTGGCAATATGACAGCTCAAGATATTCTTTGCTACTGCTGAGTGATCTCGTGTCACCTCGTTCATGTTTCGTGGTATCATGAACATTGTGGAATGATCAACATCTCACTGCAGGGTATCGCTAAAGCACTATATTCAGGTATTGCAGCAACTACTCCATTTGTTTAAAAGAACACCAAGTGTTTTTGTGAAGTGCTTTAATCACAATGCAGCAATACATTTTGAATTATTGTAACGAATGGAGGGATGCGACAATTGCACATTGTGTGCTCGACACGTGCAGTCACTGATTCTATTGCAGCACAATGACTACAGCGCAAAGCCGAATGACTAATTATGACTGTGCTACAACCACGCAACAGACTTTAAATGATATCTGTGCCGTACGTGCACATGTAAACAAGTAGTGGCTAGCAGACGACGCTACTAGCTATCCACACTATTGTGGTTCAACCAGTGTCCGCCAGGCGGCGACTCCGCTCGATCATGCGGCCAATAGCTAGCTCTAACAATACATGGGCTGTATGCTACAGGGTTATTAACACTGGTTATGAGGCCTTCACAAAATGGTCTGAAGGGACCCTTAACAGAAATATTAGGTTATTATATTAGGTAATACTGGCAAATGATGTTTCTCAAATATCAAATAGACAACTGTTACCATGAAAGAAAGTTTTTTAAGCCAGAAACTACGCAGAATCAAAACACGGTTGACAACACCACCTTGAAATATTTGCGCCAGCTACTCGTCACATCACACAGATTTCAACAACACTTTCACCAAACTAATCACACATTAGCAACAAAAACAAACTACACTGCATTCCAAAACATGCAAAGACTGCAGTTGGAATCTTTTGTGACTTTCCCTGCACGAAAAATAGGAACTGTAGAATAGGTTATGTCACAGTGACATCACTATTCGAGCATTATTTCAAAACTTGTGGCCTTCATTTTTTTTCCACTCGTTATAAATTCATTTTCCATCACTGAAATGTAAATACACATTTTTAAAGAATTTTCTACCTGTCTATGGTGACGCAGCGTTTCCTCTTGGTGACCCTATCAACGCCTCAAGTCGAAACTATTCCATGCAGAGACACTCTTAGCACTGTTATGCTAAAGAACACACTGAAAACGCATGCAGCAAGCAGCCTTCAAAGATTGAGCTAGTTGATTCTGCATGATTCAAAGTACAACAGCATGAATTCCACAGGACAACCACAGACAAGCACGAGTGCTGGCACAATGCGGCACAACACAAAGCAACAACGATGATTATGCCCGTGTCTTGGCATTTTGCCAGCGCGTGTCCTAGTCAGTACTACGATTTTATCCTCGTTTGAGAAGATGTGCTGGTAGACTGAAGCAAGCCGACACGTTGCACGCTCACCAGTACTTGAGCTTGATTGGCTCAAAGCAGCCCTTGGAGATGAGCTCCGAGAGGAAGGCCTCCGTCTCCCGGCAGGCTGTGCCATTGCCCAAGGCCACCAGGTCGCAGCTGCACAGTGCACTCAAACCATAAAATGCCTGCAGGCAGTTTCAAGCATGTTTAACTCGAGCACTACCAGAAAGCGTATCACACAGCGCAAGGCTACTGTATGAGTGTAGACAAACTGCAGTCAGTGACAACCTGAGACTACATCGTGGGAAACACACAGCTGTCCACATCATTTGGCAAAATCAGTCCTATATACAATAGAAACACAATCACACGTTCTTGAAAAAAAAGAAAAAAAAAGAGAAAATCCATACTGACCGGGAAAATGTAACATCTGAAGACACTAAAAAATTTCCCAGATTTACCTGTATAATTGATATCTACGTAATGTTAAGTGTTGTGCAAGTCGTTGCAGCACGAGACTCCGACACGCATTGTCGTTATTGTGGCTTCGGCAAGCTTATGCTTCCGCTCCACAAATGGGGCAGCAGCTTCTTCGAGCAGGGCACTTTGGCGGAAGCATTTTACGGGCCCATTTGGCACGAATCGCTGCGGCAGCAAGACGCAGACGTGCGTCGAGCTGGCGGGGTCCGAGCGACCCGAGACGCACATTGTCGTCTTCCTATTGTGTAGTGTTTTAAAACGAGGACGGGAAACCGAAAGGAAATCAAGCTGGTGGGCAACACCGGAATACAATGCCTACCATGCAGCCAGAGCAAAACATGAGGCTCACTTTTCACCTCCTGCAGCAGGGAACGGCAATACGTTTTGGTTATCACCTATTAAAAGTATGTAATATGTTTCCAACGACAGACCCCCCCCCCCCCTTTCTGTGAAACAGATAGGTGAAGATGCTTACCACAATAAAATTGGAGGCGATAACTATGAATGCGGGTGTGCAATGATGTGGGAGAAGATTTTCTGGTACCGGAACAGGAAACTGAGTGTGCGCCATCGTTTTCAGGTAAGACAGACGGGCAAGTATTGTGGGAAAGCTGTTGCGTCGGGAGGCTGCTTTTCTCGATCGTGCTCTCCTCGGGCTTTTTATTGATTACATGGGATCTAGCAGCCAGAAAACATATTATATGATCGCAGTTTGATGTACTGAACGTTGGTGCAGAAAGATCGTTTTTGGGGAATGTATGAACCGGTAAAAAAAGAAGTATAACTGTATTTGTTTTTGTAGTTTTTGTAGTAGAAAAGTAGAAAGTTACCTATCAAGAAAGGGGTCAAGCAAGGAGACACAATCTCTCCAATGCTATTCACTGCATGCTTAGAAGAAGTATTCAAGCTCTTACACTGGGAAGGCTTAGGAGTGAGCATCAACGGCGAATATCTCAGCAACCTTCGGTTTGCCAATGACATTGTCCTATTCAGCAACAATGGAGACGAATTACAACAAATGATTGAGGACCTTAATCGAGAAAGTGTAAGAATTGGGTTGAAGATGAATGTGCAGAAGACAAAGATAATGTTCAATAGCCTCGCAAGGAAACAAGAATTCAGGATTGCCAGTCAGCCTCTAGAGTCTGTAAAGGAGTACATTTATCTAGGTCAATTACTCACAGGGGACCCTGATCATGAGAAAGAAATTTGCAGAAGAATAAAATTGGGTTGGAGTGCATACGGCAGCCATTGCCAAATCTTGACTGGGAGCTTACCACTGTCATTGAAAAGAAAGGTGTACAATCATTGCATTCTACCGGTGTTAACATATGGGGCAGAAACTTGGAGGTTAACAAAGAAGCTTGAGAACAAGTTAAGGACCGCACAAAGAGCGATGGAACGAAAAACCTTAGGTGTAACGTTAAGAGACAGGAAGAGAGCGGTGTGGATCAGAGAACAAACGGGGGTAGACGATATTCTAGTTGACATTAAGCGGAAGAAATGGAGCTGGGCAGGCCATGTAATGCGTAGGATGGATAACCGGAGGACCATTAGGGTTACAGAATGGATACCAAGAGAAGGGAAGCGCAGTCGAGGACGGCAGAAAACTAGGTGGGGTGATGAAGTTAGGAAATTTGCAGGCGCAAGTTGGAATCAGCTAGCGCAAGACAGGGGTAGTTGGGGATCACAGGGAGAGGCCTTCGTCCTGCAGTGGACATAAATATAGGCTGATGATGATAATGATGAAATGTATTTGTTAATTTTATTATGTTCTCAATTGCAAATGTTGGCACTAGGAAATCATACCTAATGGGATCATATCAACGAGGTTATACTGTAAATCCCCAAGGTGCATGAAGTTTCACGACCGGGAAAATTGTCATCCATTCGAGATAACCACAAAGCTAAGAATGAAACCCGCATTTACAAAGAAACTTATATCCCGTAACTGCCACGTTTGGTATCCCTGTAGTATATTGAAGTTGTCAATGAATTCAGTCTCACTCAGCAATACTAGAAACTTTTGGTTAACCGAGACGGTAGACCAACTTCCCCGGAACGCCGTTAGTCCTGGGCATAGATGGGCTAACTCACTTATGAGTCGATTCACTCACACCGACCCATGAGTCCGAGTGAGCTCTGAGCAAGAAATATATTTTCTGAGTAAGGCCAAGTGAGAGAGAATAAACTTTATTGAAAACTGGTCCGGCAGTTTTCCTTCAAGGCGAGACTGGCGAAAAAGTGAGTTTCATTTATTTCAGCAACCTATGGTCCTGGGTTTGATCCCCATACCTAGGACAAATTTTTCGTAAACTGCAAAGCTTCCTGAGAAACTTGCATTAGGTCTCTTTCGTAGCTTCATGTTAATGGTGTTTGACAACAATATTCCTTTTCATCAAAGTGAACTTGCATAGATGCACCAGCCAATTACATTTGCTCCTTCCTGTGACATCAGGCCAGATGCATATATTTTTCCTTATTGGGGTCCCTTGGAATGAGAATAATGCATACCTGCTAACCTATGAACCTAAAAATTTGTAAAAATCCGCAAGACATGACACTAGGGGAAGGGGGGAGGTTGAAGGGAGCCGAAATAGCACGCCTTTTTTTAAAGCTTGGCTCGAGCACATACCTTAAGCGCGATACATATAAGACTCACTGCATTCTGTTTATACTAGGGGAGTGCAAATATTTGAATGTCATCGAATCGAACGGTGAACGACCGAATAATTCGATTCATGAATCAAATATCTACTATTTTATTTTTCAAATATTCAATACATTTGGTGTACAGCCCCTCGTGCCCGATACTGCCCGAGTTAACTTTGTTTTCGGCACAAGGAGCACCGAGCACACTGCGGGTGGGCTGCCCCGGCTGATGTGA
This sequence comes from Dermacentor silvarum, assembly GCF_013339745.2. Taxonomy (NCBI): domain Eukaryota; kingdom Metazoa; phylum Arthropoda; class Arachnida; order Ixodida; family Ixodidae; genus Dermacentor; species Dermacentor silvarum. The sequence continues at coordinate 131,318,210 of NC_051161.1, read as the reverse complement.
TAGCAGACTTTGTCACAACGAGCGCTCCCAGGCGTTGGCCCGAAGCGAGGATCGGCACCATACCTGTTGGGTCCGCCTCTGTCAGTACAAGATTCGGCCGAGTCGACAGGACCGATCGAAACGATAATGCAACGCAGACAGAGGGAACGGCAACAAAAGCAGAGCGTGTTTCGTAAAGTTTGGGCTGATTATCCGCTGATAGGCAGGCAGGGCGTGTTGGATACGTGGCGGCAAACTTCACGCCGCTTCAACAGCCTACCGAACTTGCATACGCGATCTTGGGACCGATGACTGATGAGCCAAGCATTCCAAGAACCCAAGTGGCAAGCATTTCGCAACGGCTTGCGGCCTCTTACCATATTGCCCGGCGGCGAATTTTCATCATGGTCACGCTGCCTAAGCCATTAGGCCTAATTGGTACTGCTTCATCGAGCACTGGCGGCTAAAGTTACGGTTTCGTGCCTAATCAACGCAGATATATTCACAAACGAAAGCGAGTGCACGGTATGGGAGCAAAGTTATTCCTCGCCGCCATCTTTGTGACAGATCGCGCGGCGACCTCTCATTCCCGACGCCGTTTGTAGACGCACATCGGTCTCTTTTTGTACCTTCGAGCAACCCATCACAAGGCTAGCTTTGCATTTACACTGCGGGCGCGAAAGTGTCATGGTCGGCACCATCCTTCTCGGCGCACCCTCACAAGCTTTCGCTCGCACCTATAGCACACGGCGTACAGCCATGATTTTATCACACTTGGACATTATACGAAAACAGCGCGGCAACGACAGAAATATCTCTTGGAGTGTCCGTATAGTTGCCATTGTAATAAAAGTAGGAACCACGAGACCTCATACACCTATTCCATTGTCGCTCACGTAAGGGGTGTTTTTTTTTATATACAGAATTTTTGCAAATCGCATGCGGCGGATAGCATAATTGTAGTCCTTGAGCTAGATTACTCAGGGCGGCAGACATTACTTGTACAAGAAGTCGAGATGCTTAATCAACTACTGAAACTTTAATGCTAATTACTTTACAGCACATATTGCAATTCACGAATTGTAGCCGGTAAGTTTGCAAGGCATATTGTAACAAATTCTGAGGATGGCACAGGTTTCGAGATATGCGCCAAACTCTTGGTAAAAATGTACTCTCGTTCCCTTACTTTTTTAACTAGACACCATTCTATGCATTGAAGGGCAAAAATAACGGGAACACCGATGTTTTTTGTCGCACGCTTCGGAAATGAATATCTCAAAACTGGTGTCATCTGACAAATTGTTCCAAGTGAATACGCCTCGCAAACTCAATGGCTACACTTAGTAAATTGCAATACAGTTAAACCTGCTTATAACGAACCTCCATATAACAAATTCCTGGATATAACGAAGTTTTTATATTCCCCGCCGTTACTCCATAGAATCACATGTATTTGAGACCTCTACGTAACGAAGTGGCAGCGGGACAGCCCCCTCGATATAACGAATTTTCCCCTCCGACAACCTAGAAATTTCGCCCCAAATTTTGTCATTTTTGCGCGAGCAGCAACCGGAAGCACCATCTCCGCCGCGACGGAATGCGAAGCGAGCGCACGTGTGCGAGGCGGGCGTGCATCCCTCGACCCGGCGATCTTGTCGCCGTGGGCGTGACCTTTCCCCCTCCCTTCATTCAAACCTGATCCTGCCGCTGGCTGCAGCTGGTCTAGCCCGCCAAGCCGCCACTCTCTCCTTTTCCAGTTGATGTTGCCGACGCGCTGGTACACGCTGTGACACATCACACTCGATGAGTGCGGACACGCGCTGTCAAACGGTGGCGGCGTGTGGAAGCGCCGCTGGAGAAGCGAGCGAAGTGACCTTAGTGCTGTTGTCTATCGCTTCAACGCAAACTGAGCGCTGAGAACACACAGCACGCACAACGCCCCAACGCAGATCGCTTTCAAGATAAGGATCGCGCGACCACGTGCCGCCCCGCTATCCCTGCCCCCCTCGCCGGTGCCTAGAGCGCAACGGAAGAAGGCGCGCTTCGTCCCTGCTTTTCTTGCGCGCGCAAGGTTTAGACGCGGTCGTCGGCTCCCCTCGCACGTTTTCACTCGCACATACAGCATTCGGCGCGCGGCGATTGCGTTATCGCCCTTGGACTTTATACGGAATATCTATGCACCAAAACCAATTTTAGGGCCACAACACGTCATGGACACCATCTTTAGATAGCAAATACGGATTTCAAGGGCCATACTTTCGCTGGCGAAAACCGAAAATACGTCATAGTTGTCGCCCCCGGCACATTGGTCGGCCAATGCCATCGTCAGGCCACCAAGCCAAGTGACATGAAAAGTCAAAACGGCCGCTCGGGCCGGCGCGGGGTGGCAGTTTACAGTGTATGATGCAGGAACGGTCCCAAAGTTGCAACACAACAGCGGGGTTACCAATGCATTGGGTTCTATGGGAGCTGTGCCGGGACCGGCCGAAAACGACGTAACAGCTGGGAAAACGCAGCCCCCTGGAACATAACAGCGGGGTTCTACTGTAACACTATACGAGGCTACGGCGTCATCGTGGCGCTCGCTCTTCGTTTCCGATGCCTCACGCTTGTGCGAAACGACACGCGTCCACGCATCCGGTACCTGGTGTGACATTCCGAGGATGAGTGCTTCGACCAAAACGGAAAACGGGTGCGCGTTACAATTGAGGGCGCGTTAGAATCGAGTAAATACGGTAAGCGTTTCTTTTTCGAATTTTCGTGCCGAACCTGCATATAACGAAATCCTCTTTATAACGAAGTTTTTTGGGAATTTGTCAATTTCGTTATATCCAGGTTTAACTGTATATGCTGTACAGTATTTAATTAAATATTTTAATTAGTGAACTTTTGTACAGTAGTAGATTTTGCACTTAGATTAATCATGCAAGTTATGTCTGCCTTTTTAGTAATCCAGCTGAAGAACTAGAATTATGCTATATGCCACAGCAAAAAAAAATAAAAAATTATGGGGTTTTACATGCCAAAATCCCGATCTGATTGTGCACGTCGTAGTGGGAGACTCTGGAATCATTTCGACCACCTGGTGTTTTTTAACGTACACCTAAAATTAAGTATACAGGTGTTTTTGGATTTTGCCCCAATCGAAATGTGGCCACCGTGGCTGGGATTTGATCCCGTGGCCTCGTGCTTAGCAGCCCAACACCATAGCCACTAGCAACCGCAGCCAATTAAAAAGAATTCTGTATAAATATACTGAAAAAAAAACTTAAAAAAATGCCCGGTATTGTTCAAAACGTTTGTAAAGATCCTTTCCCAGAATCACGACTTGCCTAGAGGACAAGAAATTTGTAAATAAATCAAACCATTGAGTTTAGCGCCTCAAAGCAACTGACGAGCTTCGAGGGGACATCTTGAAGCTTGAGTGCACTGAAATGCGAGTGCTAATACTCACGAAATGAAAAGCAACATGCAAATTTTAATGTAGAACACTGCATAAGCGCAATTATCTTAGAGTGCGCTGTCATGTCAATATGCAGGTAGTCGCTAAAGGCATTAACAACTAGATGGAGAAAACAAGGGTACGCATAACGTAGGGGGACACGCTCTCCCCTCTTATGCCTTCAAGTGATGAATGGACTCAGCTTTTGGCAGCACGGCTGTGACATGCATATCACGCGTCAGTGATATCAGCTATCACAAGACTGCCATAACAGGTTTTGATGATTTAAGGAACCTCCTTCCTCACATCCGAAGCTGCGCTGCACTTGCGTATGTTTTCAACTGATCAAGTTAAGCGGTATCATAATTAATGACTGACTCGAGGGCGGCGGTTCAGGCATTTGCCTCTGGTACCATCGCCGAGGAAGCTCATCGAATTCTCGAAGGCAAAGTCATTCAGCCACATACAATCACGTGGTTCCCGGCACATCTCGAACCCCAACTCGACTCCCTCCCCAACCTCAATGACATTGCACACGTCCGAGCGCACAAACCAACACTCCGCGCTGACGCCACTGCAAGTCGAGGCTCTGTCGATTCTAGGCTCGTCGAGTTCCGTGACACTCTCTCCACCTTCAACGAGGTTACAAAACATTACTACCTTGGTAGGAGACTATACCCTCCCCCACACAGCACACTTACCAGACCTCAAGCTGTCACACTACGCATGCTTCAGACGGGATCATATCCCAACCTGAATTTATTTCACTACATCAATCCAGACTGCTTTAGACCAGACTGCCTTAGCTGTGGACAACGTAGTACTTTAGATCACATTCTCAGGCTGGAGATGCCCCTCGTTATAGAGGGGCCTGCATCGATGCACCGCAGAGGAGTGGAGCTGTGCTCTTCGGAGCTCCGACCAGTCACGCCAATTTTGGGCTGTCCAGAGAGCTCACGATGCGGCGCTGGAGCTCGGTCTCGCCGTCCCGACGTGGGTGTGGCCCGCGGCTTCGTCGCCTCCCTGAGAGGGGGCAACGGAGCTTCTCAGGACCTTCATTAAAGTTCTTTGTCTGTCTGTCTGGTTACACTCGGGGCATTGAGGCTCTGTAGCATAGTTACTGAATCAATGGCTGTCAAATCAAGAAATAAAATTAGTACAAATATTTTCGGTCAGCCACTCCTGTAAGCTTGTAACTGGCAGCCCAAGTAACTTACTTGTGTTTCAAGACCATCTGTCTCAAGACATTCGCAGCTGGGCCCTTAATGCCACTGTGAGGGTAGATGACAGCATGCTGAAGAAGACTTCCTGCATGGGGCCAAGAACAGGAGCTACAAAATTAGGATGAGACAGGAAGACAGTGCACGAAGAAACCTATGACACATACAAAAAAAAAATACTTTAAAGATCATGTGTTGCTGGTGATAGGCCCTTAAACCATGCGCTTTTGCAGTAGGCGCAGAGCTGGCCGGGACAGGTTAGGCTAAAGTGTAGGTGGCCGGCTCTGCGCTGGCCACCATTAGAGCAGATGTTCTTGCAAATACAGTAAAACATCGTTAATTCTACCCCCATTAATTCGGAAAATTGGATAATTTGGGCTCATCCTCTGGCGCCGGCAGGTGTGTGCATTATCTAATGCAATCAAGATCTCATTATTCGGACGTATTTGACAGCACTTCGGTTAATTCAAAAAGCTCTCAGAGCTCGGCGAGCACGGAGCGCTGCAAATGTGCTATGAAGAAGAGCAACAACAGCGCTAGCGTCCAACCGAAAATCTACTAAGAAAAAAATATTACGAAATTTATGAGACATACAAAATGTATTGCCATCTCCGAAAAAATTAAAATGTTTAATTGAATAGGTATTCCACTATAAAAATTTAACTGCAAGCACTACAGTTGGGCATGCCAGGCTGCAGCCGCCGATGTTCCGGGCTGGTTTGCGTCGTCGTCGCTTTCAGCCTCAAAGTCCGACAAAAAGTCAGCGTCCTCCGACTGGCTGCTATTCGATGTATCGATAAGATCAGCCGCAGAGGCAACGGAATTGCTATATTTGCGATCTCCCAAAGCGTGCGCGCCGTTTCCGGAGCCAGACATTTTTGCGTTCGGCTTTGACGATCGCGAAACTTCGGAGCGCGTTTAAACATCACCGCTTGGCAGGAAAAAAACAAACTGCTTAGAAAACAAAATTATAGTTTCTCCACTGTTACGTCCGATGGGGCAGTGTGTCCGTGAGGGGCACGGAAGGTCTCGAAAGCGGTGTTTCCAACCATCGATAGAGGGCTAACCATGCCCGATGGGCGCGGTACCGGTAAGAGCTAAGGAAGAAAAACTTCATCTTCATGTTTGGAGGTGTTTCCTTTCTCTATAAACTCTGCTTCTTTTCTCTTTTTTTTTTCAGATTTCTACAAAATACCAATGCAGAATCTTAGTTGTGATTCCAGCAGGATGTCTTATTTCCTGCACACATACTGTTATTAAAAAATTAAGTTACAAAAAAGCCAGCCGATCCCACGCCCTGTGGGAATCGATGTTACGTGAAGCCGTGTGTGGGTCCAAGTTAACGAAACAACCATGAGAGCACCAAGACGGAGGCAGCTGTTTCATGACATTGACGTCATGAGTCCCTTTAGAAATGCCTAGGAGACCTTAAGGTGAAAGCCCTAGCCGTGCTCATGACTATGACTTCGACCATTAACATTTAGCCTTTTCCTTCACTTAGTACCACATCCGAACCCATTCCATTGTGAATCTTTTTTCGCTGAGTCATGGTCATGACTATTTTATTTATTTATTTGACTTCTACTATCATTCTTTAGTGTTTCCTTCACTTAGTACCCACGTCAGGACACATTTCAGTGGTTTTTAAGTGTTAATCTCTTCTCGCTGAGTTATTGTCATTTTTGCTGTAATGGTCATGACTATACTTCTACCATTATCCTTCTGTGTTTCATTCACTTAGTACCCATGTCAGAACACATTTCTGTGGTTTTCAAGTGTTAATATTTTTTCGCTGAGTCATTGTCATTTTTGCTGAGTCATGCTCATGACTGACTTCTAGCATCATCCTTTAGTGTTTCATTCACTTAGTGCCCACGTCAGAACCCATTTGAGTGGTTTTTGAGTGTTAATGTTTTTTCGCTGAGTCATTGTCATTTTAAGCGGCTGTTTTATGACCTACATAACACAAGTCATGAGAATCATGTCATGACCTATCATTTATGTTTGTCATACACTGTTGTCATGCTACCATATTTACTTCGAATGTAGGCCGACTTCGATTCTAAGCCGACCCCCCAAAAGTTCGAAGCCAGAAAAAAAAAAAAACTCACCTCAAATGTAGGCCGAACGAAAAAGCGAGGACAGCATTCGCAAAATGAAACAGCAGTTATTAAATATGAACATGCCAAGCTCATTCTATGTCACCATCGCTGATAGCCTCGTCGCTATCTTCCTTACTGCTGACATCTTCAAACAGTACCATCAAGCGCATTAGAGATGCTGCACTTTTTGAAGGAGCGCACGATCAATGTTCCTGGGTAAATGCCATCCTCGTTGCGGCACATGCAAAAAGCATCTCTCATGGCCCCCTCTAACGACAGACGTTTTTCTTATCGATGCCGAAGTTCCGCCCAGCTTGAACGTTTGACGATGCCTCTATGGCTAGCATAACTACCGTATTTACTCGATTCTCACGCGCCCTCGATTGTAACGCGCACCCGTTTTCAGTGACTAAAAAAAAGAAGTCCTTTACAGTACAGCGCATCTCATGCTTTCAAACAAAAATGCAGCTTTCTGTCATTTAGAAAAACAGATTTCCTCCCGATGCACTGAAGTTTCAATGAATAAACAAAGTCTTCTCCTTCTCTTTGCGCCAGTCCCGCTTGCAAGTTTCGGATTCTCCGAACGCCCATGATGCGGCCCGATTTCCGTCCGTCTCTGCACACATGATCACTTTCCTTTTAAATGCGGCATCATGATGAACTCGGTACTTTATGCTGATAGAGCAGACGCAGAGAACGTGAAGACAGACGGTATACTATTGTCTAAGCACACGGAGGAAGCTACAGGCATGCTATGGTAGCTAGGCTCGACGCGCGTGCGAGGCGGCCATTTTGAAATGCCGACGGCTATATGGTAACGCAGATTTAGGGTTGTGTTAAAAGTACTTGTTAGATTCGAGTAAATACGGTATTCGTTAAAAAGCGGCACTATAGTGGCATCGCCTGTTTGGTGCCATTTTACGATAACGCCACACCGCGCGCCAATGCTACACCATACCGATACGGCGCAGGTCAAAATGGCGACGTCCCACGTGTACTTCAGTTGGCTACTGGCGCGGCTAGTAGTGGCTGCGATACTGACTTTTCTAGATGGCACTGACTATGCACCATATTTATCAGTTTCAGTTAAAAACTGATGCGTTTTTTAGAATCCTTGAATCTAAGCCGACCCTAAAGTTTCGGATATGATTATTTGAAAAAAACTATCGGCCAAGATCCGAATAAATACGGTATGCCAATTTTGGTACCTACAAAGTTAAGGAAACCATCATGAGAGCACCAAGACGTAGGCAGCTATTTGATAACCTACATGACACACATGTCATGACCCATCACTTCTGTCGTCATACACTCTTGTCATAGTATGCCAATTTTGGTAAATACCAAGTTAACGATATGACCATGAGAGCACCGAGATGTAGGCGACTAGATAGATACAGTGGAATCTCGATGATACGAATTTCACAGGTCACGAAAAATATTCGTATTAGCCGAAATTCTTATCATCGAAACACAATTAAAACTAGCTAAATTAAAGAGTCGGAGGTGAACTCACTCAGGCACACGCACTTAAAAAGCATTTACAGTATAGATTACTTATAACGTAACTGTTTATAGTACAGAACAGGCTACAACGCGGCCTTTTCCAACTCCCGATTACCCTCCCATAGAACTCCATGTACACGCATACCGCTTACAGTGCAGCCGCGTGAGACGAAATACCGGTTATAATGCGGCTTCTGCTGGAAAATCTCGCCGACAAGGGCAGTAGCAAGCACCCACCGACGGGAGAGGAGATCAACGAGGGCGATGCGGAGGAGGAGCATGAGACGTGGAGCATGAGTCCAAGGGCGATAAAATCGTCGCCGTGCACCGTATGTGTGAGTGAAAGCGCGCCTTTCGCGCGCCTTCACGCACGGAGAGCGAAGGCACAGCGGAGAGCAAACGCGACTTCCGTCACGGCTGGGCGCGCCAGTCGAGCCTGGCCGTGCTTCCGTCGCGCGAAAAGTCGGGGGGGTATGCATGGAGGGAGGGAGGGGGGGGGCGACGCTGAGCTGTGTGGCACCAAATGCGTATCTTGCAACCCGGCGCAAGGGCAACTGGCGACAAAATCTTCCACGCGACAGGAGCACAGCGGGAAGGCAGCGCAGGAGGGAGGGAGGGAGGGAGGGAAGGAGGGAGGGGGGGGAGGCTTCTACTCTGCCAACAAATGCGTTCTTGTACTTTGCGCCTCTGCCGGCTGTCGGGGTTGTCGCAGCGCACCGTATCTTGAAAGCGATCTCCACACGGCTCTGACCTTTGTATGCGCTGTGCTTACGCCGCTCAGTTTCTGTTGAAGCGATAGACTGCACTTCCCCACACCTGCGTGGGGAAAAGCGCAAAAGCAAGAAAAGCGCCACCGCGTCAAAATCTTCGCGCCCAGTCGCGACCTCCGCGCTGTCCGGCGCCGCGTCCGCGTCTCCGCACCAAAAGAGAAAAGGAGAAAGCGCGTGACTGGGCGCTGTTCTCTTTCGCGGCCGTCGGTGGGGCAGCGTTTATTCGTATCAACCGACGCGGGTCGAAAATCGATTCGTGACAACTGTTCTCTAGCACGTTGCAAAGTAATGGGGCTCGGCCAGGACCACAGAAAAATTTGTATCATCCGGAAATTCGTATTAGCCGTGATCGTATCATCAGGATTTCACTGTAGATAGATACTGTCAAAGTGGCAAATGTTCGCCAAGAAATGCTTCGCATTTAAACCAATAAAAATTATAATGGAGAAGACGAGCACAAGGACAAGGCCAGCCAGATCGTCTGTTCAATGCCTGCAGTGCAACCAGTGGGCCAGCCGGATCGCCAGTGCTTAGCACGAGTGTGAGCCGTTTGGGCAACCAGGTGTTCCTGCTCTGCGTAACCTGCCTTATTGGTTACGAACAGACGCTACCATCTGAATTGTTCAGTACACTCAGTACTGGGTGTTCAGCACCCAGTACAGATGCTGGGTATTCAAGAACATCTACACCCTGGAACTCAGGTCTCGGACTCTGCCTCCCGTCATGCCTGACTCTCCCCAGCCGACGTCGCCGCCACCTTCCGTTGCCTGCTCTGGCACTCTCCCGCTCCACCATCCAGCGGTACGGACGAGCAGGACATCAATGACTGGTTGTCTACCTACGAACGGGTGAGCTTGCACAATCGATAGGACGACACCGCCAAGTTAAATGCCGTCATCTTCTACCTTGCGGGAGTGGCTCACCTGTGGTTTAAAAATCACAAAGCCGACTTTCAGTCCTGGTCCGCGTTCCAAGACCAGTTTCGCTGCAGTTTTTGGTCGCCCCACCGTCCACAAGTTGCGCGCCGAGCAGCAGTTACGAGACCGAGCGCAACAACTCGGTGAAACATTCACCTGTTGCAGTTAAACCTGCTTATAACTAACCTCCATATAACAAATTCCTGGATATAACAAAGTTTTTGTATTCCCCACCGTTGCTCCATAGAAGCACATGTATTTGAGACCTTTACGTAACGAAGTGGTAGCGGGAGACCCCCTCGAAATAACGAATTTTCCCTGCCGACAACCTAGAGATTTCGCCCCAAATTTTGTCATTGGTGCGCGAGCAGCAACCGGAAGCACGTTCTCCGCCGCGACGGAAAGCGAAGCGGCGCGTCGCGCTTAGCGCGCTCGAATTCACGCGCAGGCGAGCTTAGATCCAACCACGCAGCGATCTTGCCGCCGCGGGCATGACCTTTCCCCCTCCCTTCATTCAAATCTGATCCCACCACTTGCTGCCGCTGGCCTAGCCCGCCAAGCCGGCACTCTCCTTTTCCAGTTGATGTTGCCGAAGAAAAAAAAGAAATAAACATTCCATTTTTTCCCCAGCATGCTGGCACCGTCACTCTTTGGTTACTGCGCAAGTCTCTGTGCTTCGCTTCACTAAACTGACACTAGGTGACACTAAGGGACGTTAATAGTCCAACGTAAAGCGCACGCGCACGGACGCTACATCACGTTGACGAAAACGACCCCCTCTATAGGCTTCCGACGCACCCCGATGGGCCCGGCGCCGAATAGGCTCCTGACCCATTCACGTGTTGGTTGCGCCGACTGCACCGACCCACAATGCCATTTCGCGCAAAGAAATAAGGCGCCCACGCCGCTTCGCCGATGGTCGCAGACAGCCGTTCAAAGCGGCGCAGCGGGCTTGGGATCGTTCTGCGCATGCTCTGAAGATAATAGCGGACGGTGCGCGCGTTGGAGTATAGAAGAATGGCGTTTCGGCAGGCGCAGCGCAACTGCCGTAGCGTGACTGGCCGCAAATGACACTGGCCTGCGCGCCGATAACGTCGGACTATAAGCGGGCCTAATACGATGCTACGACACCATCAGTAAGCGGTAAGAATCGAGTAAATACGGTAAGCGTTTCTTTTTCGAATTTTCGTGCCGACCTGCATATAACAAAATCCTCTTTATAACGAAGTTTTTAGGGAATTTGACAATTTCGTTATATCCAGGTTTAACTGTATATCGAAGAGGTTCTCGACCTATGCAAATGTCAAACATGTGGATGCTTCTATGCCCGAAAATGACAAATTGAAACACATTTTGAAGAGCATCGCCGATGACATTTTCAAATGTTGATCGCCAAGAACCCGTGCACCATAGCAGAGCTCATAAACATGTGCCAAAGCTATGTCGAGTTGAGGCGGCAGCGCGATTTGACCAGGCGCCCCTCAGTGGCTGACGAGGCCTTCTCTTCCATGACAATCTTCTCTGATCGCTCCCCCCTGCTCACACAAATCCAATCTTTCGTGCGGGAGGAAGTTACACGTCAGCTTTATCTACTACCCTTCGCTGAGCTACCCCAACAGCAGCCGCTGCCAGCACAGCCTCCTACACAGCTCGCACCGACGGGTTATTGAAGACTAAGTTGCTGAGACTCTACCAATGCAGCATCAGCAGTACTCTGTCGCCGCGCCACTTACGCATCCATCACCGCGCAGCCTCCTCGTCAACCACTCGTTGCGCTACATCCACGGCCGCTACCACCCGTTCATCATTCCGTTCATCGACCTGCTCCTGCCTTTGCTAACCTTGGCGCACGCAAGACAACAGACCCATATGTTATGCCTGCGGTATTCCTGGCCATGCTACACGACTCTGCCGCCGCCGCATGCTGCACTCTGATGGCTTTGTGCAGTCGCCTGCCTACGCCGACGTGCAACCTTTCCACGATACTTTATTTAGTCGGCAGTCGAACAGGCCACCAGCCGAGCGGCCGGTCCTTACAGGTCATTTACCTTCCCCGTGTCGCCGCTCGTTGTCCCCCATGCGTCGGCGGCCTTCACCCACGCAAGAGGAAAACTAAGCGCCGCAGTTCAGGAGGCAGGAACTGCGTCGCCATCGATCTGTACAAGTCCTCCATTGTCGCCTTCGAACGTTGTCGACCTTACTGTTGACGGCGTCCCTACCGTTGCGCTAATTGATACTGGAGCAGCCGTGTCTGTCCTAAACGAACGCCTCTCTCGCGCTTTATGAAAAGTTTCGACGCCACTTTCTGGGTTTTCTCTTTCTTCGCACAGCAAGTGCCCAGCCAGTTCAGCCTTCAGCAGCAAGCACAGCTAGAGTTGTAATTCAGGGCGTTCTCTATATTGTGGAGATTGTGGTTCTGCAGTCATGCTCTCACGACTGTGATACTTGGGTGGGACTATCTTTCGCAAAATAACGCCGTCAACAACTGAAGTCGAATTATCGCCTCTGTGTGACGTGCCACTCGTCGGCGTCACTTCTCTTCCCGCTAAGCTAGTCCTTCGGGAAGACATCGTCATACCACCGTACTCGTCTGCCGTTGTTCCCGTCTTCTGTGGCGCTATCTCTGAAGGCGCTGTCCTCTTCACTCCTTCGGAACTCTTCATAACCAGCAAAGATGTTCCCCTTCCTTTCGCCACGCTTGACATTTCAGCCGGTTTCAGCCCCATCGTTGTTCTGCAATCCGCTTCCTACACCCTTGAAGGCTCTTGCGGCGAAGCACTTGGTTGTGTTCAGCCTCTTGATGACATGTTTATTACCGACATGCCGGATGCTTCGCATGCAGAGCTCATTGACATCTGTGCACTTTCCACTTCTGCTCCGCCATCACCTGACTTATTCACACCTTTCATTGCCGATGACCTTACTTCCGAGCAGCGCTCCCAGCTTCTTCACCTGCTTGCCCAGTTCCGTTCTTCTTTTGATGTCGCTCAGCCTACTCTGGGTCGCACGTCAACCGTCAGCCACCACATCGACACTGGCTCCAACGCGCCATTGCGGCAGCACCCGTACCGCGTCTTAGCCAAGGAGTGTCAGGTGATCAGTGAGCACGTCGACGACATGCTTCAGCGCGGCGTCATGCGACCTTCCCATAGCCCGTGGGCATCACCGGTGGTTCTCGTCACAAAAAAAAGATGGTTCCATTCGGTTCTGCGTCGATTATCGCCGTTTTAATAAGATAACGCGAAAAGACGTGTACCCTCTACAGCGCACTGATGATGCCCTGGACTTCTTGCAAGGCGCAGAATTCTTCTCTTCGTTAGATTTACGCTCGGGCTACTGGCAGGTCCCGATGTCAGCAGTTGATCGCCCTAAAACCGCATTCATTACTCCAGATGGTTTATACGAATTTAATGTGATGCCATTTGGCCTATGCAATGCGCCTGCTACGTTTGAACGAATGATGGACAATATCTTGCACGTGCCTAAAATGAAGCACGTGTTTATGCTACCTCAACGACATCGTTGTGTTCGCCCCTGCTTTCAGCATGCATCTTCTCCACCTTAGGCAAGTGTTGACGTCCTTGACCAACGCAGGCCTGCAACTGAACCTGAAAAAGTGCCAGTTCGCCGCGCGCAAGCTCATGATTCTAGGTCGTGTCGTATCCCAAGATGGCATTTGCCCCGACCCATCAAAACTTCGCGCTGTGGCAGAGTTTCCTAAACCTAAGACACTCAAAGAACTGCGCGCCTTCATTGGCCTCTGTTCTTACTTCACACGCTTTGTTCGCAATTTTGCCTCGGTTATATTACCTTTTACACAACTTTTAAGTGGCACCAACGACCTATCCTCCTGGTCTCCTGCATGCGACACCGCGTTCATAATCTTGCGCCGTCTCCTGACGTCCCCGCCTATACTGCGACACTACGACCCCACCACCCCAACTGAAGTGCATACCGATGCCAGTGGTATTGGCCTTGGCACTGCCCTCGCGCAGCGCAAGCCTGGCTACTCGGAGTATGTCGTTGCTTTCACCAGTCGTGCGCTGACCAAAGCAGAACGCAATTACAGTGTCACAGAAAAAGAATGCCTGGCCATTGTTTGGCAACTCGGGAAGTTTCACCCTTATTTATACGGCAGACCTTTCAATGTGGTTGCTGACCATCAAGCCCTTTGTTGGTTATCCTCTTTAAAAGACCTGTCTGGACACCTTGCTCGCTGGGCTCTTTGCATTCAAGAATACGACATACACGTCCTCTACTGCACAGGCTGCAAGCATACTGACGCTCACGCTCTGTCCCGCTCTTCACTGCCAGCCGACACTGCTCCATCTCCACCTTTGAGACGGTGTCGTTGGTTGACATTGACATCTTCACATCAGAACAGCGCAAGGATCCTTGGGTGGCCTCTCTTTTGGATCTCCTTTCTGGCTCGCCAGCATCTCCCATCTCCCGCTCCCTGCATCACCAGGCTGCCCATTTTGCTGTCCGGGATAACCTCTTGTATCGACGCAACTACCAGCCCGATGGTCACAAGTGGCTCCTAGTCATCCATATTACTTTGCGTTCCGACATGTGCGCGTCTTTCCTGTGGAGATAGGTTTGCACAGGGCTTATCCTACGAGCGACGGTCAGGAAAGGGCACGATGCTCCTCCACTCCGCAACGCACAAAGGCGCTACGGCAGGGTTCGTCGACTCTCCGACACGGCGCAGAGAAAGCTCCGGAGTCAGATCGCCAACAAACATGGGTTTATTCACACAAGATACAGCACAGTGCGACAGTCACAGGCGCTTACGGGCCAAGGTTCACCGCAAGACCGATCAAGTATGCGCGCCTGCTGCGCTAGGGCTAACCGGGTAGCGGTCCGCCAAGCGCGAGAACGAGGAGTCGCAAGAACAAAGGTCTCATGTAACCACCTCGTCGCGGGCCTGTGAGCATCTGCCGCAGCGAGGAAGCGCTCAGCGGATGAGAGCTCGGGTGGAGAGGGTGCCCGGGAGCCGCCGCGCGGGAAGCCAATCAGGGTGCATCCCAGTGACGTGTTCTCGCGGGGCAAGTCCAATCCCGGGGGGAGAAGCACGGTTTGGGCGGGAAAGTAGGTCCGGCGCGCTAGCCATGTCCACCATGTTGCCGTTACGGCGGCGGTTCCCGGAGATCGAGCTAAGCGCCATGCGTGAGCTGCGGGACGAGGCGCAGGAAGGCACCTCGATCCCCACATTCCATATTGACCCACAATGTGCACACGCCGGCATTCTGAAGACAGTATGAGCGCCTGCGGCAACGTTACTACTGGCAAGGAATGTTTACTTTTGTCCAAAAGTTTGTCCGCTCGTGCCCGCAATGCCAATGCCGCAAATCTCCGCCTCATCCAGCCCACGGTTTATTACAGCCAGCTTCTGTGCCCTGCTTGTGCCTTCGACCGTGTGGGAATTGACCTGTACGGGCCGCTACCGCTAACACCTGCTGGCAAACGATAGATTATTGTCGCAGTTGATCACCTTACACGCTATGCTGGAACCGCCGCTCTACCTGCAGCAACCGCCAGTGACATTGCATCCTTTCTGCTCCATCGTTTCATACTTCGTCATGGCCCACCTCGGGAACTGCTGAGCGATAGAGGCCTGTGTATTTTTGTCGCAGGTGGTTGAAGCTCTACTTGCTCAATGCCGCATAGTCCACCGAACCACCACGGCGTACCATCCTCAAATTAACGGGCTTACGGAGAGTTTCAATCGAACCCTTGGTGATATGCTTGCCATGTACGTTTCATCGGAGCATACAAACTGGGACATCATCCTCCCATTTGTCACGTACGCATACAATAACCAAAGTATTACAGGATTTTCCCTGTGCTTCCTCCTCTACGGTTGCGATCCTTCCCATACCATCGATACGGTTTTGCCTTATACACCAGACGCGTCAGAGTGTGCACCTGTTTCAGCCATCGCCTGATACGCCGAGGAATGCCGTCAATTAGCCCGACAAGGACAAGGCCAGCCAGATCGTCTGTTCAATGCCTGCAGTGCAACCAGTGAGCCAGCCGAATCGCCAGTGCTTAGCACGAGTGTGAGCCGTTCGGGCAACCAGCTGTTCCTGCTCCGCGTCACCTGCCTTCTCGATTACGAACAGACACTACCATCTGAATGGTTCAGTGCACCCCTTTACAGAATAACTAGCCTAAGGGAGTTCAGAATAACATGACAGTAGGCCAAGATGTCCGTGACAACTACAAGTTGGAGAAACACTTCCCCAGAAAATAATCACAACAGTTCCAGTGAACACAGCGGTGCAGGCAGGCATAGGACACCCACCATTGGCTGAGACTGCGGCCAGCTTGCAGCCGTGCTTGAACCCAGGGTCGATACCCAGCACAGCGTGACCCCTGACCGGAGGGCTGAGCAGCAACTGGCGGAGGTTGCAGCGAAACACACTCACGGACTCCTTCTCGGCCTCCTTGGTGAGCTGTGACCTGCGCAGAGACATACGTGTGCACTATGCTGAGCTAAAGAGAATAGCAGACTATGCAAGATATACAGTCAAACCTACTTATAATGATCCCAGATATAACGATTTATCAGTTTTAACAACCACATTTCACTGCATTTACAATTTTCCGACCCTGCCAACTGAAACTGAGTCCAGAGATAACGATCATTTTCAAAAGCGCTGTACTGTTGCAACGACCCCTTCAAACCTGGTCGCAGGAAAAGGAGGGCGCACGCGAAGTTCCAAAGCACGAAAGTGCGACCGAACTGGGCGAACGGTAAGACGGCCCCCACTCCACATCTAAGATTCGACCGCTGAGATAAGTGAACACAGCAGGCAGGTTTCAGATACCACAAAGAAAGTCACTTGCTTTCAACCATGCTAGGGTAACCGTGCTGCTAAGGCAGGCTTCCAGCATGCTTCAGGGCAAGGCAGTACACCATATGGCAGCCGTGACCTCCAAGGTAGCACTGGTCGGAGGTCACGATGGCGGCACTGGCTTTTGCACAGTTCTCCGTGCTGCACTACATGCACTATGCCTATATGGATGGCTTGAATTTGGTAGAATGGCCGCTCAAGTGATGCCACCTTATCGTTGCTGACGGTATTCATGCAGCCCTAGTTGGGGTGAATGTGGCACTACGCGCCACTCCCACACGAAATTACAAAGAGTCAGTGGTTACTATGCTGTTATCAGGAGATCACAGTTCGTTGATGCTTCAATTGTATTGCTGCTGATAACGGTTTGTTATGGCATTCTTTCTTTCAAACTTCACACTTTTTCCCCGGAAGCGACGTAGAAAACGTAACTTGTGACTATCGGCACGCGTGTGGCTGATGCTGCAGCTGCAATGGCACTTTTGCAAAATGCTGTCATGCAGCAGTGGTTTCCGCAACAAGCCAACTAGAATGCTTCGCTATCACATGCAGACTCCCCTCGTGTCCCACTGATAGCAACATATATATATCACAAGCTTCAAGAAAAAATGACGGCGGCTGTGCTTGTAGTTTCGAAATCGCAAGTGATTGAAACAAGCCGGGCGCCGTTTTGACAGAGCTGCGACACTGCATTTAGTTCCTCAGATTACACAGTTAATGTAAACTTGCAGATAGATGCAGCCAGGGAACAAAAATGGAGATACTGAAAATCCGATTTTTCAGACCAAAGCAGTGTCGAATCCCCAACTGCCAACGCCAAGCTTCAGTGTCATTAATTTTTGTGCATTTTCAAGGGCGAGTTGACATATAACAAACTACTCATACAATGACCCTTCCTTGCGTTACCATCGAGTTCGTTATAAAGGGGTTTGACTGCATACCAACTTTTAAAACAGGCATTTTATGGTGTAAAGAATAATAGATAGCAGTGTTGCCCAAAGGACAAAGCATCAAAACAGATAGCAAGGTATCAGAGTACAGTCGAGCCTTGATATAATGAACCTCGATATAACCAAATTTGCGATGTAACGAACAATTTTTATTTCCCAGTCTTAGTTCCATTGAAATTTTTATTTTTTTCACGATTAAGCAAAGTCATTTAGTGACACGGTTCTTATGTAACAAAGTTTTAGGTCATTTCAAGCATGTGCTTGGAGCCTGTATGGCTGCTAAATGTAGCAGGAATCTATAAATATGTGGGCTGAGGCAAAAGTTAAGGTGCGTGGCAGCTCCGAGTGCTCGGAGGAACACGAGAACTGACGATTCCTTCAGTGCGAGGGGGGTGGGGAGGGGGCAAACGTTTGGTAATGTGACCAATCACACAATAGGGAGGTGGAGGGGGGGATGATTGGCCAGATAGGCACGCTTATGTGCCCTATCCTCCTGTGCCCTAGCCGCGGCGACACAAAAGCCCCGCCTCTCTACGCCGAGCACATCGCCGCAAAGATGGGGCGGCTGAAGAAGAGCGTCACTCCCAAAGAAGAGGAAGCGGAGCACGAAAGCCACCGCGCCGCTACTTGAGAGCGAGTGAGACGACTTCGGTCCAATCTCAGGTATCGCGCCACCGAAGCGACGGCGAAACGTTGGAGATTCGCAAACGAACCGGGGTTTCGAGCTCACGAAACCGGGCAAAAGCGTTTGAGCGTCCAGATTCTTTAACGACCGAGTGTTCATTGCTCCTTGGGCTGTCGATGATTCCGACGTGATGTTGCGCAAAACGTGGCCGAGTCTTGAAGCATAACCTTGCAAAAACTTGGCCGAACCGAGATAAAGCTAGGTGGGGTCGGTAGCTTAGCTGTTTGCCCAGTCTTCACACCACTAGTGTGAAGCTGCCCCTAACTTTTTTACTGTTGATACTTTAAAATCCAAATTAACGAAATGGGCAATTCAATGAAGTTTTTCGCTGTAAGTACACCGTCGTTATATTGAGGTTTGACTGTATTACAAGAAGTAAAGCTGATAGTCTTACGGGCAGTATAAACTGTAATAAACATTCTCTTACTAGAAAAACACAAGCAGCGTTGCGCGCGGCTCCCGAAGACACACACGAACGCAGGGGATTTAACGACCACGATCAGTTACAATGCCGGCGTAATAAGGAGCAGAGAGCATGTATGCTTATACCAAAGTGAACGTAGCGTGCTGCCGCTCCCTTCACCCTTTCAACCGTGCCGAGCTTTTAAATCTCCTGAAATCCCGCAACTTCCAATATTTTGCACACATGAAGACAGCACGCACCAAGCTACCAGCCATCCCGGCTCATATTTGCACCTGCAGCAGATCACGTGGCCTCGAACACTTGGTTGCACGGACTGTGTGCATGCCTTTGCACCCGGGACAGCACAGTAATAGCAAAAACGGGCCTTGAGTGTTTGTATAATTGCTATCGCAACAAGCACTGACAAAGTTTAGAAATTGTGAACCAAAATGAAATAGCAGCATAGTTCTGTAAACTGCCTCTGTGTGAGAACCTGAAGTGGACAAATATGGCATACAAGTTTACAGTTTATTTGAGAGCGTTAATCAGAAATGAGTGGTGTATTTTAGAGCGGCACAGCAATTACATTTGCTTTAGATGTCTCAATAGGTGCAGAGTACACAATACCATTATGGCCTTTTAAGCATGAAATACTTTTAGCTCACATTGTCGGCGACCTTCAAGTGACGTTGAGCCAAAAGCCAGGGCCGTTATCTGGGCACTCAAACGAGAACGTCCGGCCATCGTTGCGAGAACAAAACGAGATCACCCGGGCAACCAGCGAAAACTTAAGAAAATGCGGTCTCTGGCCCTCAACCCTTTGTACAGGACCACATTACATCCGCTAATTACTGCAAAAACAAATTACAAAAAAATATTGCTTCCGATTTCCTGCTAATGTTTGTTCACAATGTCACTCAAGCTGTAACTTATATAGTTAGTTAGTTAATTCAGGTTTAATGGCGCAAAAGCGACAAAGGCCATGCTGCGCCAGCCACAAGGTATTAAGAAATGAAATTCGCTGCGTTACGCAGCTTCATCTAAAAACTCGAACAAGTCAGAGAATGGCACTAGCAGGATCATCTCCCAATAATGAGGCGGGATGTAATGGTATGTGTAAGTTATACAGATTCTGCAGAATTTCCCGTCTGTGTGTTTCTAGATATGGACATGTCATAACAATGTGTATTACTGTAAGAGGTTCGTGACACTTATTGCAAGTTGGCGGATCTTCTTTTGTAAGTAAGAAATTGTGTGTCAGATGTGTGTGCCCTATTCAAAGTCGACAGTAGGATCACCTCATAGAACTGTTGCTGGTGACTGCACGATTTCCACTCGCCAAGCAGGGGTTTGGTTATGTGTAACTTGTTATTGATGCAGGAGTCCCATTCTTGTTGCCATTTTGATGTCAGGGCTTTACGAATTGCTCGGATACTGTCTTTGTATGGAATTTTTGAGTGAGTTAAGTCTTTGTGCACTGCCATGGCCGTGCATCTATCTGCCGATTCGTTCCCTGGTATCCCAACATGGCTAGGGACCCAGCAGAATTGTATGGTTCATCCGTATTTGTTATTAACAACCATGTTTAAGACATCACCAAGCAGTGGTTCACAGGCGAATTTTAAATTTAAGGCCCGACCACATTCGGCGTTTTCCCGGCGTTTCCTGGCGTTTCGTCACCCGGCGCCGCTCAGCGTCGACGCTGAGGGAGGCGCCAAGCCGAAACGTCGTACTCAAGGTACACCAGAAATCTCGGCGCCGGCGGCGCCGCCGGAAGCGGATCGATGAGCGCCGACGTGGCGCCGACCAATCAGCGCATGGCCGCGGCCGCGCTGCTGGCAACTTTTGCAAGCGACTTCCGCAGCAACCATTTCGCGTGCGTGCCACCACGTGGCGCCAGTGTCTCGTCGGCGAGGCGGCGCCGTCTGAGAAAGCAGCCGCTCGTACCTTCGAGAGCGCTGCCGTGAATGTGTGTGTGTGTGTGTGCCGCAGAACTATAAACAGGGCTTAAAAACCTTAATCGGGAACATTACTCATAGTTACTTGAATGACATTGCACACTGCTTCTGGTTAAATCTGTCTGGTCACATTGTGCGACGCTGGACTGGCGCTGTTTGCGTGCGTCTCATGTGGCTGGGTGACCTCTCCGGCGCCGTTGATGCAATGACGCCGAGAGACGCAACGGCAGGAAACGCCGGTGAAAACGCTGAATGTGGGCCGGGCTTTAAAGCTCTGAGTGCACTCAACGAATCGGTGTAAATGACAGCACTCTTCTGTTTGTCGGTGATAACTTTGTTTACTGCTGTCCATATAGCCATAACTTCGGCGGTAAAGACTGAAGCAGAATTATGTATTCGAATGCTATTTTCCCAATTTTCCGTTACGGTTCCCACGCCCACGTATTCTTGTGTTTTAGAACCATCTGTGTAAAATTCTTTGTAATCTTTATATTTGTCTTGAATAGTGTGGAACTCTTGCATTATATGTTCTTGTGGGGTGTCCTTTTTCTTTAAGTGGGTTAATGTCCAGTCACATAGCTGTGTAAAATCGCACCATGGGGCCAGTCTTTGTGGCCTTTCAGCAACCTGCACAACCTCATGAGGAATGTTATAAATCTGACAGTATTCCTCATATCGTAAGACAAGTGGTCAGTATCATGTTCGGTTTATTTGTGTAGTGTAACCGAGGGTTGCATTCTGTGACGATTTTATAGCATATAATGTTGTGGTGTTGACCGAATCCTCAGTACATAGGAAAGGGTTAGTAGTGCTCTGCAGTGCTGTAGGGAAGGCTCATTGCAGTCAACATATAAACTTAGGACAGGCGATGTTCTATAGGCACCGCTCGCCAATCGTAGGCCAAGATTATGAATTGGATCAAGTCGTTTAATGTAGGATTGCCTGGCTGCACAATAAACTACACTACCGTAGTCGAGAATGCTACGCACAAGGGACCGATAGATACGTAGTAGGCATAATCGGTCAGATCCCCAGTCCTTGTGCGATAACACTTTGAGAATATTTAATGCTTTATTTGCCTTAATTTTTGTTGTGTTAATGTGGGCTAGGAAGTTCAGTTTTGTGTCAAATGTTACGCCTAAAGATTTGTAGTCTCGTTTGATCGGCAGTGCTGCATCATCCAGTGTCAGAACTGGATCGCAATGTAAGCCACGCTTCTGGGAAAGCAGCAGCGTAACGGTTCTGTGGGTTGAAAAGCGGAAACCATTTTTGTCAGCCCATTGTGTGAGATTATTTATTGTTATTTGTAGCTGTCTTTCACAGGTGGATAGGTTTGAGGCACGGCAAGCCACTTGCAAATCATCGACATATATTGAATGCATGACAGACGATGGAATGATTTTGCCTAACGGAGTTCATTTTGACTATGAAGAGAGTTGTGCTGAGAATGCAACCTTGTGGGACGCCATTTTCTTGTGTAAATGTGCGTGAAAGTGTTGTGCCAAGACGTACTTGAAATGTTCTATTTGACATGAAATCGTATAGGCAGTTTAACATTCTCTCACGAATGCCCAAATCAGCCAGGTCTCTCAAAATTCCATATCGCCATGTGGTATTGTACGCTTTTTCTAAGTCAAAGAAAACAGCGAGACAGTGCTGTTTGTGTAGAAACGCCTCATGTGTTTCATGCTCTAGTCGGACGAGATGGTCAGTGGTGGAGCAGCCCTTTTTGAATCCACACTGGTGCATGTCTATTAAGTTTCTTGATTCAAGAATGAATGTGAGTCTCATGTTTATAATGCTCTCATATGATTTGGCTAGACAACTTGTTAATGCAATGGGTCTGTAGCTGCTTGGCGATGTTGCAGGTTTGCCGGATTTTAGAAAAGGCACTGCTACTGCGTTTTTCCAATCTATAGGCCTTACCCCAGATTTCTATATTTTGTTGAAAAATTTAAGGAGTGCCTCTACCGATGTTTGATATAGGTGTGCCAGCATTGTGCAGTGGACCCGGTCAAGACGTTGTGCTGTATTTTTACTGGCCGATAGAACCCCGTTTAATTCCAGCATTGTAAGAGTGTCATTATATCGTTCCATTGAAGCGCCGGTAATGGGCAGTCTGTTTCTCAGCTGACTCTTTGTATTTAAAAATGTTGTGTAATTCGTTGAACTTGAGTTGTTGTAAAAGTGTTCGCCTAATAAGTTGGCCTGGTCTTCTAGTGTTGTTTGTGTGCCTGGACTTGTAAGTAGTGGTATTGTGTATGATGTGTACTCTCCTTTAAATTTTCTAACCCGGTCCCACATTTGTTTAGATGTGACTGAACTATTAATTGAAGATACATATTTTTGCCATGACGATTTCTCTGCCTGACACCGAAATAATCTTGCTTTGGCTTTGGCCTGTTTAAAGGCTAGGAGGTTGTTATAGGTTGAATACCTTCGTAAGATTCCCCAGGCCTTATTTTGTTGTTTTTTAGCTTTGGTACACTCGTCTGTCCACCAGGGATTTAGTTTTTTGAGCAAAATACCGGATGACTGAGGTATCGCTGTTTCTGCGGCTGAGATTATAACCTCAACGAACTTTTTATTGAGTTCGTGAACGCTCAGTTCTGGTGAGAAGACCATTTCCAGTTTAGCATGCTCCATAAAAACTGGCCAGTCAGCAAGCTGCAGTTTCCACCGGCATGGCTTATAGCCTAGGGCTGGTGGTGATGGTAAGAGTTTTATGATTGCGGGCAAGTGATCACTACCATATGACGTGTCGAGGGCTTCCCATTTAAGATCGCTAAAAATAGATGGTGAACAAAAAGCTAAATCTAAACAACTAAAAGTGCGTGATGTTGGTGAAAAATACGTTGATGCACCCGAGTTTAAAAGGCAGATATCATTTGACAATACAAAATCTTCAATGAGCTGGCCTCTTGGGTCAGTTTTGCTACTGCCCCAAAGAGTACAATGAGCATTAAAATCTCCAACTAAAACAAAAGGCTCCGGCAGCTGGTCTGTTAAATTTTCTAAATCTTTACTAGTAAAATAGGTATGGGGTGGAAGATATAGTGAACAAATGGTGATGGTTTTATGAGACAGAACGGTGACCGCTACAGCCTCGAGAGATGTATTTAATTGGACATTTCGGATAGGAGTGCCGCCCTGCACAACTATGGACAACTCCTCCTGACAGACGACTGGAGTGTTCGCGGTCCTTACGTACGACAGTAAAACGTTTCAAAAATTGTGTATTTTTGGGGCCTAAGTTCGTTTCTTGAAGGCAGAATGCAACTGGCGATAGCTCATTTATGATGTCTTTGATGTCACCTAGATTATCAATCAGGCCTGTACAGTTCCAATGGATGATGAAAGCCATTGTAAGACAAATAAAATTGTTTACTTATGTGTGTGTGAGCTAAAAAGTGATAGGTGACATGTAACAAAAAGATCACTACTCTAATCAAGGGCGGTAGCCGTTCAGGTTACCTGTCCCTTTTTCGGCGCAGTTACAAGAAGTCTGTCCTTCTTGCTGTGCTCCAGGGAGCGCGGATCTTTTGGCGTCACTGACGCCGGGGTTTCTGGGTCGACCTCCATCGCCTTCTCCGAGGCGCTGGACGATCGAGAGCTAGGCGCCGAAACGCGTGTCTCGGGCCGTGGAGTTCGGTTCAACTTTGGACCCTGCGACACTGCGGTCTGCCGGCCCGTATTCGATGATGATGGAGCAGCACTGGCTGCTACCACCAAGGGGGCAGATGGAGTTTCTGCAGGAGTACCGCGCGCGGGCCCTGTAGACTCCTGAAACCGGTGTGGCGCTGCCCCCTGCTGCGCCCGCACTGGCATAGCTAAGTTGAGGTAAGTGTCCCAACCTTTTCCTCGCTTCATAGAATGAAATTTTTTCTTTTACTGTGATTGCAATTATTTCTTTTTCTTTTTTCCAGCAAGGGCAACTCCGTGAGTAGGCTGGATGGTCTCCCTTACAATTGACACAATGTGCAGGAGCATTGCAGTTCTCAGAAGGATGATCGTTGGCACTACACTTCGCGCATGTTTCTTTTCCTCTGCATGATTGTGATGCATGTCCGAACCTCTGGCACTTGAAGCACCGCCTCGGGTTCGGTATGCATGGTCGGACGTTGATTCTTAGGTATGCTGCTTTGAGTGATGTGGGCACAGTACTAGTTCCAAATGTTAGTATCACGTGTTTTGTGGGGATTTGTTGGTCGTTTTGTCGGAGTGTAATCCTTTGTACCTTAATTACGTTTTGATCTTGGAACCCTTCAAGGAGCTCTTCGTCACTAAGGTTTAGGAAATCTTCTTCTGATATTACTCCCCTGCTTGTGTTGAGCGGGCGATGTGGAGAGATTGTGACTTTAATGTCACCGACACTGGTGAGTTGGGCGAGCTTTTCAACTTGGTCTTTTTTTTTTCAGTTCGAGGAGGAGGTCTCCGCTAGCCATCTTTGTGGCTTTGTAGTCAGGTCCAATCGTGTTTACGAGGCATTTCGATACAAGGAAGGGTGAGAGTTTTCTTACGCTTGTGTTGCCTTCACTATGAAGGACATGGTACTTTGGGAAGGTGTCTAGGTCGGTTCGGAGAGTAAATTGGAATATTGAATCGGTGCGACCTCTTTTCAGAGGCCGATCTGAAAGTCGGGGGAACGTTTCTGCCATAACATGGTTTCAAAATTCGGCGGCGGTGGTAGCCACCCACCCCCGCGCCCAACAAGGGGACGCTACAGGTTACGTGAAACCTGCAGACGCCAGCTATGCACCGCCACTATAACCTAATGTACATACCCAAGACTGGATACATTACACACGGTTAACCCTTGCCGCCCGGAAATTCAGAAGTGAGAAGAAGTGAGCAGAAGAAAGGACAGATGGAAAAGTGAGAGAAAAAGACAAAAGATTGAAGAGGGAGACAGGAAAAGGCGACTGCCGATTTCCTCCAGGAGGGTCAGTCTGGAGCTGCCGTCTATGTGAAGCAGAGGCCGAAGAGGTGTGTTGTCTCCACCGGGGGGTCTTAAAGGTCCGATCACCTGGCATTGGCTCAACCCCCAGGATCCCCCTTTCCCCAGACACGGCTAAGCCGCGCATGGCTACACGCGGGAGGGTCCAACCCTCGTGTGCTCGGGTCCGTGGTGTCGCCACACACCAAACGCCTGCTGACGCAGACGCCCCTGCGGGGTGTAACTTGTTATAGTACGTTCAAGTTTTATTTGTCATTTCCAATAGCGACGTTCAAAACGCACACACAGGGCACCATAGACTTCATTGTCAACTTTTGGCAATGAGACAGGGTTGCATGTGCTCTTTTCAAAGCCAGAGGTCCGCAAGTTGGCCGCACATTTGCAGCCGACCACTTCGACTCGAAAAGAAGAAAAAGTAGTGACAGACGCTGAGCTCGCTGCATTGTTGGAAGAAGAAAAACTGTTGAAGGCGGCGGGATCGTTGGCAGCAAAAGACGCCATATGGTAGCCACGTCATGCTTACATCAACTCTCGATTACTGGAGAACCGGCAATTTTTATTCCTGAGTTACAGAGCAGTGAGCTTGATCCTTCAGTCTTTTTAACGATTGCAACTTTCAACAATTTTTTGTAAAATAAATTGATGGCCAAAATCAAAAAGCTACTGCCTAGTCAGTAGGTACTAAGCTTTTCTTTTGAATGCAACAAACTTTGTCAAATTTGGTGCAGTGGATGCCAGGCAAAATAATTTCTCTGTTTCCATGCACAGTCGAACACGCTTAGTATTACGAAGCCACATCTGACGCGAAAATACCTTTACTCTATCCTATATTCATTCCTATATCCTATATTCAGCAACAAACGTGTTGTGTTTGCTTCGTTACATGCCATATTTCATTACACACGTGTTTGTTACATCGAGGTTTGAATGTAATACTTGCACAGCACCTCCTGAGGCAAAGCTTTCTATTGAAAAGGGCTTATTAAAGGTAGTCGAACTGACTAATAATGATTCCGGTTTTAACAATATACAAGATATAACAAAGACCAGCTGATGCACTGTCCACTTTTGCTTGTGTTCTACGGTAAAATAAACTGCTTCCTACAATGCTCCCATCCCACGTTATCAGTTATAACAATTAAATCTGGATACTGGGTGTGTGCGCTGAAAGGAAAAAGTATGAGGCAGAACCCAACTCACGATGAGTGTCAACAGTAATGCCTTAGTGTTGAATCAACATAGCCACACAACGTATTGCCACCATCAAAACGAGTTATGTATGAGGCATGTATTGCAGAGGGACTCCTCTTTCGCTTTCGCACTTCCCTAAAGACACTTGGTGCCATCTAGCACCGCCCCCGTGAAGCCTGGGGTGGCATCCGAAATGCACGGCGCAGCAGAGCGTGCGAACACCGAGAAACATGCCATGCGGCACACCTCGCTTGCCCTTCTTTCTGGCCACGCTGCTCCATCTAGTGGCACTGTCGAGAAGTCTGTGCGTGGCCTCTGAGACGAGAAGCGTGGCACATGCTGGTGCATGCAAACGCTGACAACTGCTACCTCACTTGCCGCACACTGACTGGCACAAACTCAGTGATCCAAGTTCGTCCAACGGCTGGTTTCGAATTTTATTCCTTCAGCACAGTAGCCCGACACGCTAATCATTTGACCGGTGACTACCCAGTGACCGAGGTAGGCGGGAAAACGGTTAGATACAAACATAGATACAGTTAAACCTCAATATAACGAAGTCAGTAAAATCGGCAGTTTGCTTCATTAGGAGTATATCGAAATCTTGTTGTATTGCAATTTGACCTTTTATAATAAGTACAGTCACCGATCTATTTTTCTTACACAGGAAGGCGCCGTAAATTTTTTCGAATTATCGAGCAATTAAAAAAAGCACATTTGAAGGAGAAAACATTTTTTTTTCGCTTGGTTTGCCACGCGGCATATATTCATTTTCTTGAATTTAGGCGTTGGTGAAAAATGATACGGTTTCATGCCCTGTTGGTGATACCTTCACATCAGCAGTACAAATTAAGCGAAGCAAGCCATGCTTTCGCGATCTCGACCCCCGCCGCTGATAGCGTCGTGGGTGACAAGATGGTGTCCATCTCGTTTTCTGGCACGGTTGAGCGCATATGCAGCTGTGCACCCTGCTTTAGAGGTAATCTGCCACGCGTGCAAATAGTGGGTGTGCCAAGACAGTGTGGCATCGTTTAAGCTGTCTTCCCATGCGTTTAGTATTGGAGGAGGTTGCGTAATCTCGAGTTTTGGAGATCTGTTCAAGCGAGAGGCAGGTGAAGCATTCGTCCCCTCTGCCGCGCTCTTCATAATAGCGTCGCCTGCACTGGGACTACGCTATTTGAACGGGATGACAGCTTAAACAACGCTGCACCGTATCGGCACACCCACTCTTTGCACGTCCGGCAGATTACCTCTAAAACAGGGTGCACAGCTGCGTATGCGCTCAGCCACGCCAGAAAACGAGACACCACGATATCTTACCCCCAACTCCGCCCCATCCCCCTCGCACGCACTTGACTGCATTACCATGAGATCGCTACCCTCCGTCTTTCCTTTTGCTCGCACGGGAAGGCAGCACTCGTGAAGCCACCATCTTTCTTGTCTCACCCTTGCACGCGTTCTCTCGCACCTAAAGCACACAGTGCGCAGGGTGCAATAGGATTTTGTTGCACTTGGACTTTATACAGAACATGACGCTGCTCCACTTTGGCGGTCGTTCTTGTCGCGCAATTTGAGGTGCATTCGCAAGCGGGCACTTGTACTTTAATCATTTGAATATCTGCGTTCGTGGAAGTTTCCATTTATTGTATTGGTATTACTTTGCGGTGGCAGTGAAATTTTCGTTATATTGAAATCACATATAAACACACTTTGTTATATTGAGGTTCTCAACAGAGCACGCACGAAGGTATAAGCCGCCACTGCACCTACACTCATTTCCCGACGTGGATTGCTTTCAAGATTGGGTGTGCGCGGCTACGCAACGTGCACTGCTGCTGCGCCGCCCCCCTCCCCCCGGTGCCATGTGTGCGACGCAATATGGCGCGTTAACACAAGAGATTGAGCCACGATCGTCGGCGCCAACGCCAAAAGTATCCTCGAGTGTCCATATAATTGCTATCGCAATGAAAGTAGAAGACACACGGTACGATTCGGCATCTGACATGGCGTCCGACCCAATCGTACCCGCTGGATGCCATATCAGACGCCGAATCGTACCGTGCGTCTCCTACTTCACGGCAGAAAGTTCAGCATGCTATCATTATGCCAGGAAAAAAAAACACACTTCTTGATTGGAAAAGTGGGGAGTGCGTTCATTGAGCAAATACATTCATTATGCGGGTAAATACGGTAATTAAAACGCTCAAATGTTTGTCCCCCTTTGCTTTTTCTGTGCAGCCCAATTACAATGATTATCGGTTATAACAATGCCATTTTCTTGGCACTTGAATATTGTTATAAGTGGGTTCGCCTGTATAACAGTGCGCCTATGCGAACGAGGACCAAAAAAAGAAAGCGAGGAACACAAAGACAAGCGCTGACTTTCAACAGGGAATGGGTAAAAAAAAAGTAATGTGCAATTTATATCCGTAAGATACTCCAAGCGCTGCAAGAAAGAATAACATTACATTTTACAGCTATATTTGAATTATTGCCTAACATAACCGCCATGCAGGAAGTGTTGTAACCACAGAGAAGATTACATGAACAGGCTGAAGCACATGGTGCATAAATTTCCGCCATGCGGAAGCTGTTGTAACCATAGATATGGCTCCATGAACAAGCTGAGCAGCCGTGGCAAGGGCACGCCAACTTTTGCTACGTAACATCAATACCCTGTTGCCAATGCTTGCCACAGTTCTATGTCATGGGAGAGTGAAACGTGGTATCCAGAATTGCAAACATTCAAGTCAAAAGGTATCTTGTATTTTGCTTGCATTTTAAGGTTTCTGCGACAGATAGTTTGTGTTTATGTACGTTAATTATCATATTCTTTTTTACTCTTACTTCTCTGACACGCTCACAATAGATAGAGCAAAAATGGCAGCCTTAAGAAGTGTCGCAAGGTCCCTTTAGTGGCAGACTAAAGAGAAACAATAAATATGTTTAGACTCATAAAATATTCTTTCAAAACTCTACTTTCGCTAATTTTCTGTACTAGGTGCTAGGTGGAGTATAAGAAAAAAAAAAATTTCAGTTGATGAATTGCGCACCGAGATGCCAGTGTCAATACATCAGAGTGCTGGCACAAATTTCATGGTAGTTTTTATTTTTTTTTTCTATTTGGGCCGTTCTATTGGCTGTGTACACGTTCTTAAAACTTTCGAAGTTCTTTTTTTGGCTGTTTTAGAATTGTAATGCAATTGATCTTTACTGATAGAAAAAAATTCACTATGGTCAAGCAGACCTGTTAAAATCCACGATATCACAACGAGCTGGTGCAAGAACTTCAAAGGCAAGGGCGCCGTGCACCCGTCTAGTCTGGTACACTTTATTAAATTCTGTGGTTTTATGTGCCAAAACCACAATATGATGATGAGGCACACCGTAGTGAGGAAACGCGGATTAATTTTGACCACCTGGGGGTCCATGCACCCAATGCATGGCCACACGGGTGCTTTTTAATTTCACCCCCTCCAAATGGGGTTGCTGCAGTCAGGATTTGATCATGCGCTCTTGGGGTCAGCCGGTATGTCTGCTTTACCAAGATTCTTCTCAAGGTAAGATTTGCAGTTTTGTTATTGCAGAAGGGTAATGCAAGATAATACAGCTGAAAGAATATTTTTCTTCAGTGTCCGTAATTTTTTTTTTTTTTTCGAGCGGCTCTTTACTTACCATATTTACTTGTGTAATGGCCACACCTGTGTAAAAGCTGCACCCAGAACTTTGTAAAAAAAATACCCCCAAAAATAAATTAAAAAATTACCCGTGTGTAAGCCGCACCCTTGATTTTTGAGAAGGTTGGCAGTGTTATCTGTTGCGTGGTACGAGAATTCCGAAGCTCTTTTTTTTTTAATTGGTGGCAAAACAAGGCAGCCCTGCTGAGTTTTTGGCACCTCCAGGTAGCAAAAGCACAGCCTCCTGAGATTTAGCAGCTGCCTCCGAGACGCTGCCATCGCTGGTCTCTGAGGCATCACCATTTATTCCATCGGGCAGGTGACGCGCTATGGGAATAGCCAAGAATAGCCAGAGCCAGTACAAGCAAGTACTGTAGTTCAATAAAGACAAGTACAGTGAAATCTCGTTGACATGATCTTCACGGGAACTGGAAAATAAAACGTATCTTCCGAAAATCGTATTATCTAAAATACATTTCTCCTGTAAGACATTGGCTGGGAAAACAACAAAACACGTATTATCCCGAAAAATGTATTATGCAGAATCGTATTAACGAGGTTCCATTGTCTTAATGAAAATTTTTACGAAAAAAAAATATAAGTTTTTTCTCTGTGTAATGGACGCACCCCCCATTTTCACCCCAAATCTCGGAAAAAACGAAACCTGTGGCCATTACACGAGTAGATACGGTAAGTAGCAATCATTCAACCCCTCTCTCGGGTACTCGCTCACAGGATCAACGAATCACTGTTCCCCACCTTATGCTGCGGAAGAGGTGGGGCTCCAGCAACCGCGTGTAGGCATCCTCGACCGAGTCGTGGACCAGCTGCAACGTCTGGCCCTGCATTTTCACGCCCATGCTGCGGAGGCGTGACTCACAGAAGTGCTTGAGCCCCGGTGCCAGCTGCGGCGGCAGCACCAGTTTCACCGTCAGCACTTTCTGGGACTCCCCGCGGTTGATGGCCAGCACCTGGCGTGGGGGGAAGATAAATGATTAACTGACTGATTTATCAAATAATCGAATGACTACTTTATAAATTAGCTTATTGGTTCTTTGATTGAATGAATGCTTATTTAACTGATTGAATGAATCATTGAATGATTAGTTAGGAAATTAAATGATTAAATTGATTAACTAATGAATTAATGTATTTAATTATTAATTCACTGATTACCTCATTATTTGGTTTACTGTTTGATTTTGATAGTTTTTTGATTATTGTACTGACTGACTGAATGATTAGTTTATTGATAAGCTGAATCACTGATTGCTGCTGTAACATCCAAGGTAACACATTGTCATAGCCAATGAGAGACGCTGTAGTGGACGAGGTTCCGAATTAATTTTGAGCAGCTGGGGTTGCTTAACGAGCACCCAAAGTGTGTTACACGAACATATTTACATTCTACCACCGTCAAAATGTGGCTGCCACATTCGGAGATTGAACCTGCGACCTCATGCTAGCAGCAGAACGCCATAGGGGCAGGACACCAAGGCATGTAGGAAGGGCAAAGAAAATCATGTGAAGCTCAAATGAAATAAAAGTGAATGCTTCAAAAGTTGTGCCACAAGACTGTACCAGAAATTTTTTTTAACTATGCAGAATTTTTAAAAACTGCCTGTGGCAGATAGCACTGGGTTACACGAATAGGCAGACATGAGAAATCAAAAGGCAGGGGAGTTTGTAAGGTATATCCACTTGGAGCGAACTTTCCGTCCTCGTGATTGCTGGCATCAATAAAAGTTTAATCTCTCTCTCTCTCTCAGCATCGATGATGTGAGGACCACGGTATGACAAGAGTCAGATGATGAAGCTAGAGTGATGACGATGAAACGACGATGACGGCGGCGGTGTGACAATGAATGCATGATGACTGTATGACGATCAGTCGATCGGACAGATGGACGGACGGGTGGATGAAGGGATGGACTCAAAACGCCTGAAGTGGGCAAAGCATGCCAATCGCATTAAAGCCGTGCGGCGAAGCTGGCTTTCAGAAACCGGCCGCCGTTGTGCAACACACACCATTGCCCATTTTTAATTTTTCTCCTTGCTAAAAAATTGGGTGCATGTTAGATTTCTACTTTTTTTTAGGAGCTTTAGTGCCATTTCTACGTTCATTTTCTGCTTTGGACACATACAAAGTGGGCGTGCGTTTGATTTGAGGACGTGTTAGAATCGGACAAATACTACCAAATAATCCAGCGTTGGCGTTTTTTTTTTTTTTTTGCACCTTGTTTAATACGGCCCGCAGGGTAACTCGATCAATTTCATCAGTCTCGTCTGGTTCAAATTAATGGAAGTTGACTGTATATACTACTTATTTACAGTAGAACCCTGTTGATATGCTCCTGCTATGTATTCCTGGCTCTTATGCTCCAAAGCACCACTAGTTCCATTTAGTATCCATACGGTCATGTGTATTAACTTCCCGCTAGTTACACTTCTCTTCATGGCTGCTACGTCCTAAAAACTGTGACGGTGCACCACTGAAGCGGCATGTAAGTTGACCCCTGCATGCCACGGCTAAAAACAGTCACTTTGCAGGACCTGCCTTGCAGTGCAAAAAAGTATTGCCATCATCGTGTTCACATCGTTGTCAAACGCTGATTTCAACATGCCGAAAGCCAAGAGGAAGTGGACAAAGGCACAAGGGGTTGCGCGCATACTCATGTTTGAGGACGCTGATTTGTGACGTATCGATACCTTGCGAGGTTACTTCGATATGTACAAGGCTTGTGCGGAAACTGATAAAGGGCTGCAAAGTCCTCAAAAAGAGGCTATTATCAAAGTTTGGCCTATGTGCCAGATGAAAATTACAAGTGTGATTAGTAATCATATCATAAGAAGCCAACAAGCATTGACACCAAGAACAACATAGGGGAAATTACTTGCACACACTAATTGAATTAAAGAAATTATAAATTAATGGAAATGAAACCGGATGAAAAAACAACCGTCCGCAGGTGGGGAACGAACCCACGTCTTCGCATTATGCGTGCGATGCTCTCACCATTGACCAGTTGCCAACACCCAAAAAAGATCACGTGCTCGTGACGCCTGCAGCAGAAAGGATGTTTCACATCCGCCCCTAGGCTTGTGAGTGGTGGCGCTGGCTAACACTCCCAGGGTTAGTTCTATGTTGTAAAACATAAATACCCCAGAAAGCGGATGGGAAAACGGTTCCGCGGTAGCTCAATGGTGAGAGCATCGCACGCGTAATGCGAAGACGTTGGTTCGTTCCCCACCTGTGGACAGTTGTTTTTTCATCCGTTTTCATTTCCATTAATTTATCATTTCTTTAATTCAATTAGTGTGTGCAAGTAATTTCCCCTATGATGTTCTTGGTGTCAATGTTTGTTGGCTTCTTATGATATGATTAATAAAAATCGGGCCTCTCGGTTCCCTTTCTTCTCGTTCATTACATAACGATGGCTCGAATCCGGCAACATTGATGCCTTCAGGTAGCATATGTGGGTTTATTGACCAGTTGCCAACACCCAAAAAAGATCACGTGCTCGTGACGCCTGCGGCAGAAAGGATGTTCCACATCCGCCCCTAGGCTTGTGAGTGGTGGCGCTGGCTAACACTCCCAGAGTTAGTTCTATGTTGTAAAACATAAATACCCCAGAAAGCGGATGGGAAAACGGTTCCGCGGTAGCTCAATGGTGAGAGCATCGCACGCGTAATGCGAAGACGTTGGTTCGTTCCCCACCTGTGGACAGTTGTTTTTTCATCCGTTTTCATTTCCATTAATTTATCATTTCTTTAATTCAATTAGTGTGTGCAAGTAATTTCCCCTATGATGTTCTTGGTGTCAATGTTTGTTGGCTTCTTATGATATGATTAATAAAAATCGGGCCTCTCGGTTCCCTTTCTTCTCGTTCATTACATAACGATGGCTCGAATCCGGCAACATTGATGCCTTCAGGTAGCATATGTGGGTTTATTGACCAGTTGCCAACACCCAAAAAAGATCACGTGCTCGTGACGCCTGCGGCAGAAAGGATGTTCCACATCCGCCCCTAGGCTTGTGAGTGGTGGCGCTGGCTAACACTCCCAGAGTTAGTTCTATGTTGTAAAACATAAATACCCCAGAAAGCGGATGGGAAAACGGTTCCGCGGTAGCTCAATGGTGAGAGCATCGCACGCGTAATGCAAAGGCGTGGGTTCGTTCCCCACCTGTGGACAGTTGTTTTTTCATCCGTTTTCATTTCCATTAATTTATCATTTCTTTAATTCAATTAGTGTGTGCAAGTAATTTCCCCTATGATGTTCTTGGTGTCAATGTTTGTTGGCTTCTTATGATATGATTAATAAAAATCGGGCCTCTCGGTTCCCTTTCTTCTCGTTCATTACATAACGATGGCTCGAATCCGGCAACATTGATGCCTTCAGGTAGCATATGTGGGTTTATTGACCAGTTGCCAACACCCAAAAAAGATCACGTGCTCGTGACGCCTGCGGCAGAAAGGATGTTCCACATCCGCCCCTAGGCTTGTGAGTGGTGGCGCTGGCTAACACTCCCAGAGTTAGTTCTATGTTGTAAAACATAAATACCCCAGAAAGCGGATGGGAAAACGGTTCCGCGGTAGCTCAATGGTGAGAGCATCGCACGCGTAATGCAAAGGCGTGGGTTCGTTCCCCACCTGTGGACAGTTGTTTTTTCATCCGTTTTCATTTCCATTAATTTATCATTTCTTTAATTCAATTAGTGTGTGCAAGTAATTTCCCCTATGTTGTTCTTGGTGTCAATGTTTGTTGGCTCCTTATGATATGATTAATAAAAATCGGGCCTCTCGGTTCCCTTTCTTCTCGTTCATTACATAACGATGGCTCGAATCCGGCAACATTGATGCCTTCAGGTAGCATATGTGGGTTTATTGACCAGTTGCCAACACCCAAAAAAGATCACGTGCTCGTGACGCCTGCGGCAGAAAGGATGTTCCACATCCGCCCCTAGGCTTGTGAGTGGTGGCGCTGGCTAACACTCCCAGAGTTAGTTCTATGTTGTAAAACATAAATACCCCAGAAAGCGGATGGGAAAACGGTTCCGCGGTAGCTCAATGGTGAGAGCATCGCACGCGTAATGCAAAGACGTTGGTTCGTTCCCCACCTGTGGACAGTTGTTTTTTCATCCGTTTTCATTTCCATTAATTTATCATTTCTTTAATTCAATTAGTGTGTGCAAGTAATTTCCCCTATGATGTTCTTGGTGTCAATGTTTGTTGGCTTCTTATGATATGATTAATAAAAATCGGGCCTCTCGGTTCCCTTTCTTCTCGTTCATTACATAACGATGGCTCGAATCCGGCAACATTGATGCCTTCAGGTAGCATATGTGGGTTTATTGACCAGTTGCCAACACCCAAAAAAGATCACGTGCTCGTGACGCCTGCGGCAGAAAGGATGTTCCACATCCGCCCCTAGGCTTGTGAGTGGTGGCGCTGGCTAACACTCCCAGAGTTAGTTCTATGTTGTAAAACATAAATACCCCAGAAAGCGGATGGGAAAACGGTTCCGCGGTAGCTCAATGGTGAGAGCATCGCACGCGTAATGCAAAGACGTGGGTTCGTTCCCCACCTGTGGACAGTTGTTTTTTCATCCGTTTTCATTTCCATTAATTTATCATTTCTTTAATTCAATTAGTGTGTGCAAGTAATTTCCCCTATGTTGTTCTTGGTGTCAATGTTTGTTGGCTCCTTATGATATGATTAATAAAAATCGGGCCCCTCGGTTCCCTTTCTTCAAGTGTCATTAGTGTGATTCATGGCTACGACCGCTCCAGAACAGTGTTTGACATTTAATCTAACTGCCAGGCAGTGATAGCTACCTTTACAGAGAGAGTTTTCAATAGTTTGCTGATTTCCCATTCAAGTGCAATTATGGTTGTGTGAGAATACCTTTTTGTCTCATCAGTAGCGCTGCCCCAAGAGTTATTGGATGCTGCTAATCTCTTGATCATACAATATTTTTAGAGGATTTCTGCAGTTCTACTGTTTAACGAATTAAGCCAAAGTGAAATTTCGCCACGGTACATCTTTAAAGCAGCCTTTAAACAGACAAAACCGGGCTTTTTCCCTCCGAAAGCTTGCTGACGGTGCATGCCACCAAAACTTGACATTCAATGCATGCAGCAGTTGCCACCACGCACCTGGTGAGGCTGCACCGACCGCACGTCCCTGGAGAAGTTGGCGTAGTTGTCATACTTCTTGTCACAGATTCCTGGCGTGCCATCGGCGAAGGCTTGCCGTTCCAGCTTGGCTGCCGAGGCGCTCTTGCTGGCCGTCAAGAGGATGCCGGGAGACTTGGCCCTGGTTTCGTGAACATCACGTGAAGGGGGACAGATAAACTCAAAAAAACTGTAGCACATATTGGTGCTACAGTTCTTGTCGGCACTTGTCGGCACAACCAATATGTGCTGGCGATAGGTGATGAAGTGTTTGTGAGTGCATTAAGTAGGTATGATTTAGAGGTCCATACTCTGTTTGGTCAAATATGCAATGTTATTTGAGTAGGAAATTATTTATTATGGTAATTAACTACCATATTTACTCAATTGTAACGCGACCACGATTGTAACGCGAGGGGTGACATTTCATTGCGTCCACCAAGAAAAAATAAAACCGTGAAAGTAACGCGAGGGGTGACTTTTTGTTGCGTCCAGCAAAAAAAAAAAAAAAAGTAAACCACTAAAGTAAAGCGAGACGACAGGATGCATGAAAAAGTCGCAGTTTCTCCCGAAAGGCGAAGCATCAATTGTGATATCAAATTAGTAGAGAGCTATACGAAGTAAGGACAGTAGTTTTATCGAATGTATAACTTGGACACATTCGCTTACTAACTGAATTAACAAGCATGGTGTCAGCGCGCACAAGAAAACATGAATAGACCACACTCGATGACCGCGCACAACCGCTGTCAAAACGCTAGCGTGAGCAAGTGCACCAGCAGCAGCGAGCGAAGATTCCCGCGGTCTATCGCTTCAACGGAAACTGAGCGGAGAAAGCATAGCGCATACAAAGAGCAGTGTGGAGATCGCTTTCAAGATAGGGTCCACGCGACAGCCCGCAGCCAGTACAAGTACGCAGCATGGTGGCAGAGTAGAAGCCGTGCCCCCTCCCTCCCGCGTTGCCTTCCGGCTTTCCTCCTTTCGCGTGGGAGATTGAGTCGCCAGTGACCCTTGCGCCCGGTCGCAAGATACGCATTTGGTGCCGCAGCTAAACGTCGCCTCCGCTCCCATCCCCCCACGACCTTTCGCACGACGGAAGACTTCGCGTTTGCTCTCCGCCGTGCGTTCACTCTCCGTGTCGCGCGCGCTTTCACTCGCACATTTCACTAGTTGATTAGAATTGGGTGCATCACTGCACTTTTTAGACAACTTGAATTTCGGTATTCGATTGTAATGCGAGGATCGACTTCAGGTAGCAAAAATCTGGAAAAAAACTCGCGTTACAAACGAGTAAATACGGTAATTTGCAACACTGCGGTAGCTACACAAGTAATGCGGTCATAGGAGCCTCACTCTGTGCATTTCGTAGTGGAGTTGTTTCGGATATGCAACTTCAATACGGAACAACTATTTCATTTATTACAACTGTAACATGTAGACACAAGGTTACATTAAATTACACAGCATTCGTACACTTTTGTGCTGCCAATATGAAACATACTATGATTTAGTTGCGAGCACAAGCAGTGCGGTGTGGCTGCTCGTCAAAGAAACGTGCCACTCTGCTCGCTCGGTGATAAATAGGTTCATATCTGCGATGCCTTCCATGTCATTATTACGTCACGTTTTGCGACATGAAAGTATTAGACAATGTTACATCAAAATTGGATGAACGTTACAATACAGGGCTCAATAGATTCGAGTAAATACGGCATTTTTCTGGCACCATTCTTGTCTTTTAAGCCCCCAAGTCCAAATGTCATTTGACAAGAGCGACAATTAGGACAGCTTAACCAACTATGCAATGTTATTTGAGTTGTAAATATTTTATTAAGGTAAAATAACTTGCAAGAGGTTTCCTGAGCTATCCACAACTGAAATTATGCTCCATCATGTTTGTCTTAGTTTTCCACATTTAAACCAGCATTATGAAGCATCAAATTCACCGCATAAGAAATATGCTGCGCTTTACTGGACTTGCACACAGCTGGTTTAAAATGCAGGTCAAATGAACCAATTTCCAATTTATGGCCGTCTAATTAGGAAATAAACACAAGTGTGAAAAAAGATGCACTCCTTACATGTTGGCCAGGTAGTCAAGGACCGTCCTGTCCTTGGAGAGGACGTC
This sequence comes from Dermacentor silvarum, assembly GCF_013339745.2. Classification (NCBI taxonomy): domain Eukaryota; kingdom Metazoa; phylum Arthropoda; class Arachnida; order Ixodida; family Ixodidae; genus Dermacentor; species Dermacentor silvarum. The sequence continues at coordinate 131,279,290 of NC_051161.1, read as the reverse complement.
AGCCAGAATGTGTTGCCAACCCAGCATGACCTCTTTTGCCGACTGTAACCCTGGAATAAATAACAGTGCACATAGATTGGTGCTTACTGATGTCCCAAACCTCGTAATGTGTGAGGAAATCCTATCAAAGGTATCAATCTTTGCCACAATGATAACTCTTAGGTATATAGCTAATGAGCATACTATAATTAGTACTGTGTTGTTTGTGGCCGGGTATTGCATTCACAAAAAGCTATTCATTTCTCATTCGACTCAGTAGCAGACTTTTGCGCGATAGATGTGGGTGTGAGGAGTTCTATTGAGCATCTCCTCTGCATCAGTCCTCGCTATGAGGACCAGCACCACATGACGACTTTGCACCCCGTTACATCACCTGGATTCAAGATCATTCATAAAACAAATGAACTTGTATCATGGCCTCCCGAACCCACAAAGCAATATGCGCACTACTGTGGTTAAGGAAGTAAACAGACCTCAGTGAACGATGGCATTACGATGTGCACCTCCGAACGAAGCAACACCCTCAGTATTGTTTTGCCATTCTTTTTTTTTTTCATCCCCTAACACATTTTCCGCTGCTTAAGGTAGCAAATCAGAAATTCATCTGGTTGAACTCCCTACATTTCCTTTCTCTTCGCTCTTTCTCTTTGGTTACATACCAGCTTTGACAAAACTTCATAACTACATGCCATGCAGAGACGCTCATTTGCCCGTCGTTCAACAGCTATGGCATTTTGCTAATGAGCATTCCCTTCTTGGCCATGGCCCTTCTATTCTGATGCCCCTGGCATGCAGAAATGCCAATTCGCTTAGATTTCACTGGCTGTACAGAAAAATATGTGGTCAAAATGAATATCAATAAATAAAATACAACTATCTTAAGAAATGCTGCATTGCTTTATGCTCTACCATGAGCAACCAGCTTCATCTTGGAGGCCGTATGACATCTGCAAGGTATGTGAGATGTGCAAGTTGGGAATGGTACAGCAGAGTAAAAGACATGGACAGAAAAAAGACATAAAACATAAAGGCAATTAATTACTACTCCTCTTAAGGCAAATTAGAATTATTTTTACATAGAAGAGTGTGGGTGTAGGCCAGTTGGTGATTCCTGATTTCGGAAGGTTTACCGCAAGAAAACACGAGGGACAAAGAAAGAGACAGCAACCGCTTTGTGTTGTTTCTTTCTTCGTCCCGTGTGTTTTTTGCGGTAAACCTTCCTGAATTATTGTTACACCAGTGCGAATATAGAAAGTAAAGGCTTTTTTCTAAGCTCATTCTTTCAAGAACAGTGCAAGAAGAAGCTTTTGCAACCTTTCACGTCAGGTTTCACAAGGCTCTCGGGGTTGATGGACTCGACTGTGGCCTCTCCCCGGAGAATCTGCTGGGCCGTCTCTTCGAGGCCGAGATTCTTGGCCCTTTGAGCCAGGGAGCGTCCCTTGGATTCCTTATATGGGGCAAACTGCCGGAACGGAGCAAATAACGAGAATGACTCAATAGACGTGTCTGCAAGGGCCCGATGCAAAAGCATATTAGTGCATGTCGAAAATTCTTGTTTCAAGTAGCATCGTCTGCTACGTGTAGCGGTGTGCGCAGAGGAAAACAAAGAGGACGAGAGGCCCATGCGTGCCTTGCAGCATGTGTAAAAGATCAAGAATAAAGCAGCAGACAAGCTGACCTGCTGTCTCTCTTGTTTGAAGGCCTTGTTCCTTTCCTATAACAAAGCCTGCTCTTTCTACGGAGAAGGTCCTCTACTTTATAAAGCAGTCCACTTACAACTGTAATTCGATGATGAATGTCGATACAGTCGAACCCACTTACGACACCTGTTTTAACAATATACAGTCAACGTCTGATTTTCCGGAAACCCGATTTTTCGGACATGCCCGATAATTCGGACGCCTTCGCGGCACCGCGACATACCCCATGGAGTCAGTGTATAAAACAGTCCGATATTTCGGACGCAAAAAACCTTTGCTGCCCGATTTTCCGGATCTTTTGCCATAGCCCTACGTAGATCTGAAACGGCATTATTTGAAGCCACCACCGCCGCCATTAGATGGGCTCGTCTACTTGAACTGGCGCTCTCGCACGCAAATATGCTGGGAGCCATCACCGCAGCAACGCTAGGCCTAGCAACTTCGCTGTTTGCTACCAAGCTTCTTGTTGTTCGGGCCCATGTTTTTCATAGAAACAATTTGCCGTTGTTAGCACTGGCGCCACTCCACCTTTGTAATCCTCGCTAATCTCTTGGAAACTCGGAAAACACGACGCGTTGCATAATGGCGGTTCCCGAAAGTCAGCTTCACCTCACTACAACACTGTTACGCAGTGAGAATATGTGAAGTATTGTGGTGAAGCATATCAAGAGTTGGAAGGGGCAATAGTCACGGGATGCGGCATGTATTCCTTAATCATACTCGCGTGCGCCCGCCACCTCCTATCACAGTACGAGCTACGATATGCCTAATAAGTGTACTGTCCGGCCTTCAGAGCTTTTTCAGACATGCTTGTGTCGATTTGAGCCCTTGGGGGCAGTAAAAGGCATGCATTTGTTTTTACGAACTGCCTGATTATTCCGACGTTTTCGCGGCCCCTAGGGAGTCCGAAAGATCGGACGTTGACTGTATTGCGTATAACAATGAGGAGCCGATGCACCGTCAACTATTGAATTTGTTCGATGGTAAAATAAACTGCTTACAGCAATGCTTCCATGCCATGTTATCAGTTATAACAATTAAATCTGGCTACTGGGTGTGTGACAAAAAGTAAAAAAAAAAAGCAAAATCCTCGAAGAAACAAAAAAAAAATAACTGGAGCCACTTCTCAAGCCCACCTTGTGCCATGCACTACGTGTTGCATGCCTTCATCACATTGCCTCGATAAATACTAATAATAAGAAGAAGACAAACAACACCAGCCGCTTCACCACACCTGCCTTTGTGCCGTGCACCCCGAACGTGTCGGCACGCCTTCTTCGCATCGCATTGCAGGCCTCGCGTGCTCCTCTCCTGCCTCCCTCTGCCCTCTCGCCGATGTCGGAGGGGTAAAAGGGGCGACGAAGTTGTGCCGTGCGGAGTGCGCTGCACAAAGGTGGTTGTGGCGAAGTGTTCTTCTTTAAATGTTTTCCTGGATTTTGCATTCCTTTTCTTTTAGGCACAGACAGCCAGTAGCCAGATTTATTTGTTATAGCCAATAACGCAGCATGGCCACATTGTAGTGAAGAGTTGATTTTACCATAGAACACACAAAAAGTTCACAGCAATGCAGCTGCTCATTGTTACATACGAGTATTGTTAAAGTCAGTTGAACCCCGCAATAACGAAATTGGCAGGGAGAGCGAAAAAATTCACTTCCCCTAGAATTTCGTTGTGAAATGAGGCAACACAGATAGGGAATGCATCGTAAAAATGAAACTTTGCTTTCAAAACTCTGTTAACCGTCTTCACGTGACGGAAGCGAAATGCGGCCGCACCATCATCAATGCGGCCGTGTAATCCACAAACAAGATGGCGGCCATAATGTGCTTCCAGCATACACGATACCTTCCGGCATTTGGTTGTTTCTGTAAAAAAACATGGCAGCTCCTATGCAAGCGTAATGTGGGGGCATCTGAGGTAATTTAAGTGCAAAGCAAAGGCATTTGATCACTTTTCAGAGTCTTGCGCGAGTAGGTAATCTGCGGATAATGTTACGGAAATTTTGTTGATGCAGGACTGCAGTTCAGCAACATTTCGTTGTTGAGAGATACAGTAAACGCTCGTTAATTCACAACTCGTGAATTCGAAATTTTGGATAATTCAAAGTACCGCCGCGGTCCGTCCAACAATGTATTGAAAGCAATATGTAAAGCATCCTGCTAATTCACACTGAAATCCGCACCGCCACCGATAATTTGAACTCCGCACCATCGTGGATAAGGGAGTGCCAGTGTGCGGGAGCATGGTGGCCAAACTAATGTTGCCCCAGAGGCCACGAAGCTTTGCGCGCCCATTCCTGCGGCAAGCGGCGACAGCAGTGTGCGCTCTAAAGCGCACCCCTGCCGCTTCACCGACGGTCGCAGACAGCCGTTCAAAGCGGTGTGCGGGTTGGGGATCGTTCTGCACATGCTCCGAAGAGAGCAACCGACGGTGTGCGCATCCAAGTACAGAGGGGACGGCATTTCGGCTGACGCAGTGCAAGCAGTGTAGCGTGACTGGCTGCAAGTGACGCTCGCTCGCGCGCCGAATGCGTCGGACTATAAGCATGCCTTTTATTCTGACATTCTCGGCGCGCCTGCGAGTGTCACTTGCGGCTAGTCACGCTATGCTGCTCGCACTGCGCCAGCCGAAATGCCGTCCCCCCTGTACTTAGACAAGCGCGCAGTCGGCTGCTCTCTTCAGAGCATGCGCAGAACGATCCCCAACCTACGCCACTTTGAACAGCTGTCTACGATCGTCAGCAACGTCAGGGCACTTTTTTTTTTTCTTCACACAATGCATTGTGGGTCAGCGCAGTCGGCGCGAAGAACGCACGGATGGAGCGAGAGACATCTCAACGTCGGGCATGTCGGATCTCGTTTGCCATGTCCAGTTACATCGGCTACTCCAGTGCATCAAACTGTAGACGTTGTCTCGCAATGTTAGCGTGTTGTGCCCTCACATTACATTGGACTATATATGCGTCTTGAGCGATTTTTTTCTCTGATATTCATTAGTTCAAATTTTGTATAATTTGAGTTTTCGTAGCATCCCTGTGGAATATGAATTAACGAGCTTTTACTGTACGAAATGCACTGAATCCTATGGGCGTTCGCCAGGATACGAAAATATTTCGTTGAGAATTTGACTGTCACGGGATTTCGTTATCGCTAATTTCGACTGTAATGCTATAAGTGGCTTCGCCTGTACTTCTCTCTAATTAAAATGCTCGAATGTTTGTTCCCTCTGCTTTTCTTGTGCAAGCGGGTTACAATTATTGGTTATAACAATGGGACTATCTTAGCACTTGAATATTGTTATAAGCAGGTTAGAATATATTACAGTCGATTTCCGTTAGTTTGACCCCGACGGGACCTACAAAACTGATCAAATTATCCAGTGGGTCAAATTAAAGAAGATACAAAAAAAACACCGAAACCCACCCCCCATTGATTTCACAATATATTTTCACGATTCTAACACACCCTTGAACCACACGCGTGCCTACTTTCGATGTGTCCAGAAAAGAAAACTAAGGTAGAAATGGCATTAAAGCTCCCAAACAAAGTAGAAACCTAAAGCGCACTCGAGTTTTTAGCAAGAAAAATGGGCAAGAGTCTAATACGTGTTGCACAATAGCAGCCAGTTTCCTAAAGTCAGCTTCACCGCAATGTATGGTGTGATGTGATGACATTAAGAAAATTGCAGGTGTAAGATGGCATCAGCTGGCACAACACAGGGGTAAGTGGAGATCATTAAAAGAGGCCTTTGCCCTGCAGTGGACATGAATATACTAACATTGATGGTGACGATAATCCTAAAACCCACAGCGTGAACTCACCAGATGATCCAGCTCGACGCTGCTTCGTGCCCCGATGATGAGCTTGCGTACACTAGGGTCCCCCTTGTTCTCCTTGGTCAGTGTCTCCAGTATGGTGCGCGCTTTCTTTTTCACCTGCCTGCAGATGAGACAGCCAGCAGGCAGCAGTAGTATTCAGGTAACACAACACCTCACATTTACTGTTCGCACTTTAGGTCATCAAAGTACAACACACGAGGTCTGCAACACTGTAACTTTACATACAACCACACAGATGTGAGTGATACAGCCAAACCTCGATATAACAAACATGAATACAGTCAAACGTCATTATAACAAAGTTGCATTCGACGGGAAAATATCTTCGTTATACCCACTATTCGTTATTGCCCCATACTGATAACACTCTTTAATCGGTGAAATGTTTTAGATGTACGATGTGCTACAGTCGAACCGGGATATACATGGAGCCCACATACAGTGTAAACCGCTTATAACGTAAGTCGCCGGAGTCGCGAATATCCGCACTATAAGCGATACCACACTATAACCAAAGCAACAATTTTCAAGGCCCGCACATATGCAAAACATGTGCACCGAGCCGCCACGCGTATGCGACAGTCGAGGAATGCAGCTAAAACGTATGCATTCAATTTACAGTCGAATCTCGTTAATTCGAACCAAATCACGCGGCACCGCCATAGAGTAAAAGCTTAGGAGAGACCCCTCAATGTCGCGCGCGAACCAAAACAAAAAAAAGAACAAAAAAAAAACGCGGCGGAAATTTCACCCTCTCTCAAATGGCAAGGTCGCTGATTCTGCGTTGCGCCGAAACATGCGTGTACGTGCCGACGTCTCAGCCACGCTACCGTGGCCACGCGTATAAAATGGCAGTGAACCCTTCTTTCTCCTTTATGCTATCTCTACTTTCTAGTCACGTGTTGACCTTGCATGCTGTGGCTACGGCGCAGAGGGAAGCAGCGGCGCTGTCCCAGGCCGGCCAACGAAACTGCCCCAGGCCAGCAAACGCCCACTTCCCGATAACGGCAGAAAACGAAACTTCGGGGAGCTGGCGCCGGGCCGGCTGGAGCGGCGGCGCCTGCATGGCGGCGCGCACGCACAGTGACAGATCGAAAGTGAGGGAGCTACGAGGGAGGGCGAAGGGAGCCACCGAAGCGGCGGAGTTGCCGAGGGGAAATCCACATCCCTGCCGCCCTCGTCCCTCACATTCCACGGTCTCCGTGTGCGCCCTTCGCCATGCATGCTGTGCCGGCGCCGCCCGCTCCCTGAAGTTACTGCCGTTATCGTGAAGCGAGCGTTGGCCGGCATTGGCAGTTTCGTGGCCCTCGCTCGCTATGTGCACCGTGATATTTCAAGACTCGCAGTCCACATATAACGATACCACATATATCGGCTATAACGATGAGTCGAGCTACGAGTATCAACTTATGCATTAGGGCTATGAGAAAAAAAAAACATATATAACGATATGTTATTCACCGCATATCGGATATAATGATTGAAATTTTGCTTCTGGGCGGTGTTTTTCATGCAGAATAATCATGAAAATTGCATTCCTACGTTGCCCTTAACCGTGACGGGGCGAAAAGTTTGCCTACACGAGTTCGTATTTGCCGCCATTACCGCGCAGCGCATCTCGCCCGCGCGCCAATTGCGAAAGCCACGGAGAGCATCGCAAGTTGGTGCAGCATGCACAATATGGCGCCAGCTGCTTCGCCCCCGCGTCACCGGCGGTCGCGCAATGAGAGGGCGGAAGAAAGGTGAAGGCAACGCCTCCTCTGGCGAGGGGTGCCTGTGCTCCCTGCCGCGCTCTCTCTCAACGATTGCGATTGCGCCGCGGAAGCAGCGGGAGGTGCGCCCCTTGAGACGAAACTGATTTTGCAAAAGGGGGGAGAAAGCGATAAGCAAGCGGCGCCTGCGTGGCCTACGCTCCCTTTACAATCTCCCTCTCTCAGCGAGTGCGGAAATGCACCGCGGAAGCAGCGGGAGGTGCGCCGACAAAGCGCAAAGCTGCATCTCTCGAGACGAAGCTGTAAATTTTGCAAGACTCGAAGTACAAGCTCGCGCAGTAGATGATATCGACGATTATGCAAACCGGGAGTGCCACGATCATGAAGGCTAGAAGCAGTGTCCATGCCTGATCAACGGCAAAGGCGGGCTTCGTGCGCCACGACGAAACCCCCATGGGCGAAACCAACACGGTGGTGTCCGAACTCTGGGAACACGTTGTTACTGACGATGAAATAGGTGGTGCTTCGATAGAGGAGCTTCTGAGTGCAAATAGTGCTGCCTCATTCTGCGAAGAGAACTCCGACGGAGCGATCTTTGTCGCGACAGACGGCAGCGTTGCGCGACGGAGGCGACGACAGCAGCAGCAGTGACGACGAGATTGACAATGGCCCGTCCTTGACACCAACCCCGAGGTTCAACCAAAGTGCAACGTCGTCGATCGAGTCGCTCATTGAAATCATGCACGCAAAATTATAGCTGCCAGTGTTTGCGCAGCAGATGGATGCGATGCACACGGTGGTTGTGAACCCGAAACTTCTGCGAAAGCAAGTGCAGATTTCTACTTCAGCGTGCCTAACAATTGAGACGCTATTTAGAGGTATAAATAAATGTTTTATTTTTCACGGCCTACTTTCTACAACGTAGATTTTTTTTATCACAAGTGGCAGTTTCGGTTTCGGGACTACAAAGGTATATTCCGCATTTTTTTTTTCGGCAGTCCAGATATAGCGATGATTGGTTATAACGATCGGATTTCTTGTTTTTCTCGATATCGTTATAAGTGGACTGCACTGTAGCATCTTTCCATCCTTCATCTGCGTTATTGAATTCGGTTTGTGGGGTATCAAACATGCCCTCGGGACAAAGGAATGACAACACAGTAGTGCAGACAATCACAAGGGCACTTATTGCACCTTTTATTTCGTCAGTCTCGCCAGCCGAATTATTACCAGTAGAACATATTGACGGGCGCGTGACAAATCGAGTAAGTCTGACTCACTGCGACCGGATAGCGAGTGATACACGTTCGGCCCGTGTTGGACACCAACGCCTAATCAATCTCGTGTATGGTCACGTGAATGGCGACGCATTCGAATGATCGTGTTCATCCATTCTGGTGTCCTGCTCCTAAGCCTTTTACAGGACGGTCCCGCGACAGCCGGCGAGTGCTTGATACATCCATGCAGCTAGCCGACCCCAAGCCAAGAGAACAGGCTTTGCGCCCGAGTAACCCCGCCGTTAGGTGGGATTACCAGTTCAACACTCGCGCCATCTCTCCAACTAATTTGCAACTACACCAACCGCTGGCAGCGCCCTGCTACGCAGGCAAGCCGGATTACAGGAGATGCGAGAGCCATGCGGGGAAAACAACATCAGGGGATGCGCGAGAGTCGAGTGTCCCCACAGGTTGAAGTCGAGTGACATTAGACTATAAAAACGGTGCATTTCAGCAGCGCCCTTGATGTGGCTAGACTTTAGGCATTCACTCTCACACCAGATAAGTTGGACTCCAAACGAGCCTTAGGTGTGTGTATAGATTAATGGAGTGCTCACAGAAGGCTGGCATAGGTTTCCTGGATGTCTTGCAGCCCATCCGCCTGAAGGCCACCCGTCTGCTCGCGACGGTAGCGCGCGATGAACGGGATGGTGCAGTCGTTGGTCAGCATGTTCACCACGTTGCGCACGACGTCCACCTGCACGCCCACTGTTGACGCCACCGCCTCCTCCACACGCCAGCCATAGCGGGCTTCCCACTCCGCTTCCACGTCGATTGCAGCATCTGCCGTTGAGCCAGCGGCCGGGTCCTTGGGTGCCGAGAGCGTTGACAATGCTGCCTTCTGCAGTGAGGCAAGGGAGCCCAAGGGTAGATGAAGCCTAATGCCCCGGAGCCACAAGCCAGCATACTCACTCGCAAGTGCACTGACTCATATTCATTTCACACTCATTTCACACAGGTGAGAGAGAGCATTATTGAGTGATGAAGTGCGTGCGAGTATAAACAGAAGTGAGTGCCAGTGAGCAAGTGGCATGAACAGGAGTGAGTGCCCGTATATGTGAGTATGAATGAAAGCCTGTGATAAAGATTTTTAGTGGACATAAGTATGAACGAGAGTGACTGTTACAGATTGTAAGTGCCAGTGAGTGAGAATTGATACGAATGCAAGCAAGAGTGGGTGCTGGTAAAAGTGAATGGAAGTGACTCTAAAAGTGAGTGAGCGAGTGCCGGTGAGTGTGCGTGCACAGGAGTGTGAGTGAGTACATGGCGTGCAAGAACATTGGAGAGTGATAGCCGCTTATTCTGCCGACCTATGCCTGGAGCTGAGAGTTTCATTGCAGTCTTTGTGCTGAGACCATTCATTTGCCATGTCAATAATGAAAGGTGCATGAATTTTAATTGGGCTTTCTGAAAATGCATTAAAGTGCCCTCTGCTTCTAGCAATTTCCTCCCAAACGCAGATGCCCTTACGTGTATCTGTCTGCACTTCTGGTCACGATGATGACAGATAATGATGATAGATATAGCATGTGTGTATATCTAAAGAAGGCAGAAATTCACAAGAAGATGGATACTTCAAGTAAGAAAAAGTGGTCAAACAGGCAATGTAGTATCAGGCTTTTGACAAGGAAACTTGTTTGTTGCCCTAATGACAACTCCCCTTGTTGAAGCGTTGACTTTAGCTTGAGACATTCCTTGTTCAACCACTGATGATTTTGATGAGGTTCTTTGGTTATGGGTGTCGCTACTTAGGCAAAGCCTGAGTGTGATGTCAGAACAATAAAAAAAATATATTACACAGCAAAGCACACAAGAGACTGAAACAAGAATAAGTCTAGCCTACTAGCACACAGTAATAACTCGGAACATGAAAGTCATCATGAGTTCATTCAAGGTCCTGAGAAAGTATAACGTGAAGCGCACGGCGGGATAGGGTTTAGAAAGGCTTGTCACTATTGGCACAGAAGATGATGACTAGCGATGGGTGCAGTCCAAACTAGTTCGGTGGCCCAAGCAGATGAATCATGGAGAAGGAGCTTGTAGTGTTTTCTGGTCGCCCCCAGGCGAACGCCAGGTAGTCACGTCAGGCGTTCCACTTCCAGTGGATGCAGTGAGGAGGAGGCCGCAGTTCCCTCAGAGAGAATAACCTTGGCTTGGTTGGAATCGTGAAGATCGGGCCCTGAGCGGCGGAGCCCGACAGCTTCTTCCAGCACCCGATGCAGTGGCAGCATCTTTCCGCCCCCCTGGATCGTCTCATGCCTCCTGTTCCAAACCTTTCTTCGCTTCCTTTGTCAAAGATTGTGTCAATCTGTAAGTAGTTGTAGTGTTCTTGTTATTTTGCCCCTCAGCTCACTCGTGCCACACCAGGATATTCGTCATCTTCTTCATTCAGCCGTCCCTTCGTGCCCCAAGCGACACCATTGTCCTCCGTTTCCTTTATCCTCCAACTGGCATCTGACACTGTTAACGCACTTCACTCAGGGCAATTACATTTAGCACCGGCATCTACCTCAAACATTTACTAAGGTGCGTGCTGTTGCTGGACGGAGCGGAGTGAGCTCATGTGTGGACATTAAGCCAGTAAAGCTCCAAATCGATGTTGTGCAGCAGAGCTAACCGGCGAAGCACACTGGGTTGCATGACGGGTGAACGAGAAATGCACCCTTGCTTACGGCCATAACGAAATTTGAAGTAAATTTTCCTTTAATGGAGCACTACACTGAGCAAAAGTCTGTAAGTGAATTTTATGCTGTGCTGGCACTCTAAAAAATGAGAAAATCGATTTAGCTGTCACAATCCGGTTTTCCGGACTGCCTGATTATTCAGATACTTTCGCAGCATTTCCCCGTGTCCACGAAATCAGTCGGCGAATGTAAATGTATTCATAGTTGGCCGCCAATGCTCATTTCTGATCTGCTAAGGCATGACAATTCTGATTTACTAGATCACTGTGTAGGCCACGAAAACTACTACAAAATGGAATTTCGAATTTGAGGCTATGTTACCAGACTTCGCAGGAATTCAACTTTTTCAAAAATCCTGTGTCCCATAAGCTTCAGTGCCCGACTGTACGAACCAACAGATACACAGGACCGCTGCAAAGACCGCACATAAAAAAAGCACTATTTAACAAAGATGCGTGGGTCACACAGAAAACACGCTTCTTGATAACCATTCGCGTGCCTTCATCACATCATACATTTATATATTATGATGTTTTCAAGTCGGCTGCAAAGATTAGCCATCAACAGCCCAAGATAGTGATAAGCCACAGCTTGCCTAAAATCGCCTAAGGTGCATGAGAACAATTTGAAAGAAAGAGCAAAAGACCTGCGGACACCACTGCATCCTGCCTAGATCTTACCTGCAACTTTGGCTTCTTGGGTAAGGTTGCCGCAGCCTTGCGAGGACGAGGCTTTGCCATGGGCTTCTTCGGCGGTACAGGGGGCGCAGGCTGCGTGCAAATGGCTCAGTTTATGCCTTCACATTTTTCACTACTGTTGAACATGCGCACTCTTCTGTATTTTTGTACATATAGTCCGCATCCGCAATGGCATAGTGGAGGTGTCCACATTCATTTTGACCCCCTCTGTCCACATTCATTTTGACCCCCTCCGGCTTGTTTAATGGACATAGAACAAGCAATGGGAGCACTGTTATATTTTGCATACAGTAACTACGCCATTTTCATAACCGAATCAACAAGCTCAAGGTCAGCTACCCAGCAATTGAAGGAAATCGTATGCTGGAACCCTCTATGAATATGCTAATACTGATTTACACATGCTCTGTATTTGTTCGAAAACTGCTTGAAGAAATACAGTGGAATCCCCTCGATACAATTCTACATAAGAAGTTTTTCGGGATAATACAATCTTTTTACTTTTCCCAGCCAATGTCCCATAGGAGCAACGTTTTTCACGGGGTCACTGCAGTCGCGTTTTCCCCCAAAATTGGATGATACGACTACAGAACTGGGCTTTTACTGGTATTTCTAAAACTCGTAGCTTTATATTCCACTGTGCTAGCTTAAATAACATTCCAATGATCCAAGAACGTGTTCAGACTGAGCCACACTGGAGGAAAAAAAGCTTGCGGCTCAGTTGAGTGAGGAAATGGCGGCTTTATTTTTTAACTTAGAAAAAAAACTTTTTTATGGACATTGAAAATAAAAAAGTTCAGCGCAAACTGCTAAGCTATTTCAACATTGCTGAACTTAAGCGCGTTGGATGCAATTTGTGTGGTGTCGAGTGATGTTGCTTCACGTAACTTGTTATGCAGAGCAGCATCACTCGACACCACACGAACCTTTGCTATTGAGTTTATCACCGAGTACGCCTATCTTCATACTTTTTGGAGCTTGCTTTGAATAATACGATCTTCAGATGATACGTTTTATTTTCTAATTCCCGTGATGATCGTATCAGAATTCCACTGTAGTTGAATAAAGTTCTGCTAAAATCACCAATACTGGTTATTGAGTTTGCTGGGAAAGTCAATGCACCACTTTCTTATGGTGATTTAGATGAGTTTGGCTTGGGTGGCAAGTGATTTATAAAGCAAGGTGTTTGCCTGTCTATTACATGTGTTTCATAAACAACAGGCAATGATGTGCCACATCAGCATGACTGCATTACATAGGTAGTGCATCATGAAATTCTCACTCCACTCGTTTCACAGTGCACTAGTTTTTGATTTGCAAGGCTTTCTAGGGAGTAACTGCTTCACACATTACAACTACAACTTGCAGACGCAAGGTTATGTTAAATCACGTATTATTTGCACATCTTTTTTGCTTTCGGTGTGCAACATACTATGTTTTGATTGCGAGCACAAGTGCTGCGTTGTGACCACTGGTCGGAGAAACGTGTCACTATGGTCGATGGGTGGTAAATAGGATCAGATCTCCGACATCTTCTACATAATGAATACATTATATTTTGCAACATGAAAGTATGACACTTAATTTCACATCGAATTACACGGCACATACCTATAAATTTCTTTCACCTTTCACGCATTATTTCTTGGTCACAAAAGCGAGCAGCGAGAGGAATCCTAGCCTATGTACGAAACAGAGTATAGGTCCATTGTTATAGAGAATGTGCATAGAGTTACTGTATAAGGCTGCCTTTAGGTAGCTAAATTGCAACTGTTTTCCACTTACCACTAGCACCCCCATTCGTCAAACGTAGTCATGAGGTTCCAAAAGCAACCATGCAATGCGGAGAAGCTGCCCCTAAGGCATAAATAAACAAAGTTAGCGATGGCAGCGCCACAACATCACCAGTTTGGCGCTTTCTCCGATGACCAATGCCCAGACTACTGCTTCTAGAATTAGTCTGTCTTGTTTCTTTCTTACGAGAGAAAATCGCATCTCAAACCCCTATTTTCTGTATTTTGAACTAACTTGTTCAGGTCTGCTGGTTGACATGTGTTTCGCCAGATGGTGCCACCAGCCCTTGCGCAATGAAAGATCCAGCGCTAGGCGATATATCAACTCATGCAATGGGATATTTCTATTCGTTTAGAAGAAATCAAACGACTACCATAGCTAATATGTGCAAGTTTGTAATAAAGAGGCCCACGACTGTCCCAGATAAAGCAGGTAGACGACGGGGGTAGTGCTGGTCGAGCATGATCGTTTATGTTGCAACGAGCTTGGCTCCTGCGACTGTGACTTTCCCTCAAAACCTTGGTTCATTAGGCGCGCAAGATGGCACACGTTTACGCCAACTGTGCTCCCGTAGAGAGCATATCCATAACCCTAAACATGCATGCTCCCGTCTTGTGGGTGTTGCAGCTATTAGTGCCTGCAGAAGTGCTGTCGATGCACTATGCAGATACAGAGAGTAGAGGCCTGTGCCGACTTCCATGGGTCATCTGCCACAGAGCTGGATGTTTCCAGACTGGCCGCGAAGATAAATTCACTCATGCTCCGCTAATGTGCATTCCGCTTAAAGGCACACTAAAGAGAAACACAAGATCAGTGTAGAGTGATAAAGTATTGTTTGAAAAACTATTCTTGCTTAATTTCATGTTAGAGGTTGATTACTGGAAGAGAAAAGGCCTAACGTTAATGTTTCACAATTCACACAATAACTCCAGTGCTGGTACATCAGCGTGATATCATGGATTTCTATGCATATCTTATATCTTTACATTTGGGTTGTTGTGGCCAAGTAAAAATACTGGAAACTTGCAAATAGTTTGGCTCCTTTAGAATACAGTGTAGTCTATCTATGCCAACAATAAATTAGGCCAGAGCAGACGCCGTCAAAATCCATGATGCTACGACAAGCTGGTGCGGAAACTGCAAGGTGCCCGTCACCAGCTGTTTTTAGTTTTTGACTATTTTCTAGCTTTCTAAGCCTACTCTTAAGGTAACAGTGGCTTCTTTTCGTATTGTAGCAGTGTAATTAAGCAAGACAGCTTATTTTATATTTAGTGTCCCTTTAACAATGAACGTACCTACCTGTGCATTCATTGCAACTAACATGAAATCAATAAGTTGTTGCTCACCCTCATTGGGCCATCCAAGGGTATGTATTCTGGCAAGCCTGTTCGAGCCCGTTTTACCGGCTTGGTTTCATCACCGGCTTCTTCCTTAATAGGCTGGTCACCGCCATTGGAAGCTTGTGGCTTGGGTGTGGATGCACCGAGTTTTCGCTTCCGGCCAGCTGGTGTTGCCGCCTTCGCACCAGAAGCCTGCAAGTTTTGCACGCCATTTCAACACGATCGTAAGAATGAAAATTAAGGAGCAGAAGTCTTTATTTGCTGTTCATGTCCTTAACGAAAAGCATGTTTCAGAGCCATGCAATCTCACATGATGAGACTGATGGAAGGTCCACCATGCCCAATAAAAGGCCCCAACACACCGGGATCTCCAAAAATCAAAAGGTAACAGGGAGATGAATAAAGCACATTTATGAACTTTGTCTAAGGCATATTAATTTATTCTCAGTGACTGAGAGCATGATATGCATATGCCACCTCCATACAAAAATTTACAACTTCGCTTCAGAATCAATCTAATGAAATACAGAGGCTGCTGCTAACAAGCCCTGCAAGATGGCTCAAGGTAATATGAGTGTGCTGAGCTAAGAGATAATGATGATTCAAGCACATTCTAGTGGCATAATTACAGATGGTAGGCACTGTGAATGTACGGCCTCCCGTTTCGTCTGTGGTGACTAACACATTTATAGTGCATAATTTTAAAGAGAGTTTCTACCGTTTTTGAAGGACCTCCTAATTTGTAGAGCAATAAAAAGCCTAATATCTGAAGTTTACAGTGCTTTCTTAGGAAAGCGAGTAGAAATTTATAAAAACAGATTTTTTTCATCTGCGTAGCCACTCTTTAAAATGGTGCATGGACCCTCCAATACTGATGTGATGACAATGCCATGCCAGTAAATGTGAGAAACTGAAATTGCATTGGGTTTCCGATGCAAGGATATGTTAAACACTCAAATTATGACCATAAAAGCTGCCTTCAGAACGTAAACAGTTGCATAAGTCATTAGTTGTTGTTCTTTTTTTAGTCATCTATAAGTTCACGTGTTTCCTGCAGACACAGTCTGTGTCTTTCAGCTGGCGCTGCTGCTGAAATCGAAGCATTTTATGCGACGGTCAAGCAGGCTGATTGTGGTAAGGAATGCCTACACTAGCGTTGCGATGATGCTGGCACACCTTAAAAGCGCTACACACTTTCGAAATCCTGAAAAAGACAGCAACCCTCGCACTATTCCTACAATGCTACTTGCACTGTTGCACGTCCCCATGTAGACAGCACACAATGAAAGACCGATCGATGGAGCACTCTGTGCATCTGCACAGCGTTGCTGCAGTCTGCATGTGTACTAACTGGAAATAAGAAAGAAATAACACTCTGGCACTAAGACAAGTTAGCGATCTTAAGCAATGCATCAACTTGTCTAAGCAACGTAAGTCTCTTTGCGCGAGTTTCAGGTGATGTGACATTACAGTTTGGTTCACACAGTTTCCTTATCAAGCGATGCCCCATGTAAATTTTGCACGACCTTCAAAACCAAATTAAAAATATAATTGCTTGTCAATGGAGTAAAAAGCATGCTTGTTACTGTCCCCCAATATCACATACTCTTTTCTCATTCCAAACACAATCCAAAGGCACATTCTGAGTGGCCAGACAGTCTCTTTAAAAAACATTTGTAGCACATTAACTTTTTAAATTTATGCACTATAAATGTCTAAATGGAAGCCACCACAGAGGAAGTGGGAAGCCGCACGCTTAAGGAGCCAGTACGAACAATGACTGTTACTTCCAGTGCGAAGAGCAAGACAGACAAAAACAACAGAGGGAACAGGAAGATGACTATCAACTAATGTTGACAGCGACTTCATCTTGGACTGCATTACAAAGACTGAGATTATGCTCCTAGTTTGATCAGACAAATATGTTGCGCAGGAGTTGTAACAGGCTGGTGCAAGGAGAATAAGGGCATGAGAGACTTCGTGTAGGCAAGTTGGCGTAGCCGAGATGGGGTGTCCCAACTCACTTGAGCCAAAGTCGCACTATTTTTAGTGTTCTGTGTAATTTCGAAATCAGTCAAGATTATTTATCAACTTTTGCACATAAGAAATCATAAGAAATTTTAGAAAACAAATTCTAATGAGAATGTTGGAAAGCACTGAAGAAAATATCCGGTTTAAGCATATGTCCCAGACGAACAACACAAGGTACAGCCAGGTTCGAAAGGTTGTGAGACAGGGGATATGAGAAAAAGCAGAATATTTTCAAGGCTGGGCATGCAACCTAAACTTCGAATGTGCTACATATATTATTAGGACTGTATCCTGTTGGGGTAGTTGGTGTTGCATATTAATCATTGTCCTGTCTGCCTGGCCTCACTTTCACCAGCAATTTTTCTGCTCAGCATGATGATCAAGATGCATATACTAGTATACTCAACCAACATAGTGTTGTGCTGTTTTAATGGCAGCGAGCTAAAACTGGGCTGATATTCAATTTCATCAGGGAACAAGCTTCTTTTCTTACCTCGCCTGTACATGGCAACTGTGTGAATGGACTGCCAAGTTAGGAAAAATGTGCCCCATTACTTTCATCACGCTTATGCCACTTATTATTGTCATTATTATTAGTTGTTGCGGTGTGCTATTTTGATGCATGCCTGAGGACTAAAAACACTGCATAGATATAGCATACACCAGGCACATGTAGCTTTGCAACATGAAGTGTAAGGATGAGATTCGCTTGTTACATTTCTTACGATGCATGAGCATTTTTCAATCAAAGGGCATGAGTCATTATTATCAACATACACATCTTGTGTACTTCAGGAGTGTGCCGAGTTGGGCATCATGATTGGTTCATGATGAAGGGGGTAAAAACTGCGCGAAGGATAGGATGGAAGCAGAGACAACGTAAACAGCGGTGACTCACAGCCACTCTTTGCCGTAGAGTGAACAAAGAAGGTCAAAAAAAAATGTGAATGTGATAAGAAACATGCACAATCTCTTATTAACTGCACATGTAAAGTCATATATAAGATATCGTTTTCACGCGGGCGCTGCTACATAGGGCAAACTGGCTGATCCATTAATGAATGTTTACGAGAACACACTCACTTGCTCAGGTCACAAATCAGCTGGCAAATCACCGCAGAAACTCTGGCTGCGCACCATATCTTGAAAAATGTATGCTCCTGGGATGCTACCCCGAGCAATGTGCTTGTGAAATACATGAAGTTTCCCAATACACGAAGACGGTGATTCATGTGTAAGCGTGCTCTCTGCATCCCTACATTGAAGCGAACTGCACTACTTATCAAATGTATGATAAATTGCAAACAGTGGCATGCAATTTATACATTATTGTAACTTTCTGCGCATAGGGATTCCTATATATCGCAAATGAAAATGCAATAAAGAGTGGTTATCAGTCAGTGCTCTGTACGTCGTCTCTACTTTCATCCTGTCCTTCGCACTGTTTTTAAAAAAAAAACCTTCGTCTCGCGTACTTCGCTAGAGCAGTCACTAGTGTGACCTTCAAGGTGCAAGAGCAGACTGTACACAGTAGTACACTTTTAAATAAACATCAAATCAGTATTGATTAAAGCATGATTTCAGCATTTTGTTCTACATGGCAGTAAAATGCGGCTGATACATCGCAATAAGCCGAGAGCATTTAATGAAAAGTTATCTAGCAGGCCTTCACACCAAATTTAGGCTACTGTGAGTTCCATGACTGCCAAGATATTAGCAGTCATCGATGCATTGCGTAATCGAGGAGCACAGGAAGTGTAGGTGAATATCTTAGCAAATATCTATAAAGACTTCACAGCTACCTCAATTCTACACAATAAAAGCGGGGGCAATACTTATCGAGAAAGGAGTCAGGCAACAAGACGCGATCCCTCCAATGATATTCAGTGCATACTTAGAAAAAGTATTCAAGTTAAAGCTATTAGAATGGAAAGGATTAGGAGTGACGACCAAAGGTGAATATCTCAGCAACTTGCAGTTTGCAGATTGCATTGTCCTGTTCAGCAGCGCTGGAGATGACTTGCAACAATTGATTGATGACCATAGCCAACAAAGTGTAAGAGTAGAATTGAAGATTAATGTGCAGGGTAATGTTCAACAGAATCGCTTCTCAGCATTTGAGTAAAGATCAAAGTGTAGCTTGGCAAGCGAACGCGAATTCATGATTGGCAGTCAGCCTTTAGAATCTATGCAAGAGTACTTTCATCTATGTCAATTATTCACAGAGGACCCCAGATCATGAGAAGAAAATTTACAGAATATAAACGGGTTGGAGTGCGTATGCTAGGCATATCCAAGCCATGATCGGGAGCTTGCCACTATCCTCAAAAATAAAAGTGTGCAATGATTGCTTTGAGAACAAAGAAGCTTGAGAAAAAGTTATGAACCACATGAGCGATGGAACGAAAATGTTAGGCAAAACATTAGGAGACAGGAAGACAGCAGTGTGGATTAGAGAGCAAACGGGGATAGTCGATATGCTAATTGACATTAAGAGTAAAAACAAAAAAATCACCGGCCCTTACCATGTCGATAAAATGGGGGTAAGCAAAGCTTGTCATGTGTGTACCTGACCTACTACTTTTCCTTCCCTTTCGTGCAACTTTTCAGCCTCTGGCTACGCAAGCCCTCACAATCGGGTCGGCACGTCTATGGGTATGCCGACAACGGTGAACCAAGTCTGCCGTTGTCGCTTGCATTCGATGTCTCAAGTTTGCTCAGCGGCATGATTAGCAGCATTCGCCCGCCATTGTCGCTTGCGATTCTTCGAAATTAAATTGCTTCTAAATTAAATCTGTCCATCACATAAGACAATGTATGGCTCGTACCCCCGTAAACACGGCCTCCCCGTTACGACGACAGAAGTTAACTTCTACGCTGGAATGATTAGCGGCAACAGAGCCAGCTGTGGAAGAAGACGACGAATGCAGGAGCAGTGGCACGAACATGTGCCGAGCACGAGCGCAACCCGAGGGACGCCAACGAGCTAGCTGCGACAATGCTCGAGCCAATGCTCATGATGATAGTTTTCCGCATACACCGACCCCGACACAAGTGAGCCAACACAAGCTTCGCTTGAAAAATGGAGCTGGGCAGGCCACGTAATGTGTAGGGCATATAACCAGTGGTCAATTATAGTTACAGAATGGGTGCCAATGAAAGGGAATCACAGATGAGAATGGCAGAGACTTAGGTAAGGTGCTGAATTTGGGAAATTTGCAGTCATAAGATGGGGTCAGCTGGTGCAAGACACGGGTATATGGAGATCGCTGTAAGAAGCTTTCATCCTGCAGTGAACATAAATAGGATGATGATGATGCTAGCCTAAATACCAATCAGGTTCTTCTTTTAAGAGTGGACGACCCAGTACAACTGAACTTGCTACAAGCTGTCAGCCACGATTTCGAACCAGAACATCTAACTACTCAGCTTGTTGCAGATAATAAAGCTCAAGGATGCAAAGCTGCCCAGCATAGCTGCAACAAGACACAAATGAACAAGGTCAATCACAAACACGGGATAATGTGCATCACCCTATGTGCAATCGTGTTTCTTTATTTGTCCCTCATGAAAACTATGTAGCACAAGTTCACATCCACAATAAAGAGCTAATGAGCCTTCACACAACCTTCCATTAGATAATAAAGCTGGAAATGAATTTGGTTGGTGCAAAGACATTTAGGAAGCACTGTACTTTGAACACGACTACGCAAAGTACAAAGAAGTACAATGTGCTGCTATAAACTGTACATTTTTCACTGTATTTTCTACTTACTCTGTGCTCCTGGTCGTCAAATCCGAACAAAAATAGGCACAGTATAAGGATGTCGGCAAAACAAGGTACTCACTGGGTCAAAACTGAAAGTTATTGAGCTAGTTTTATTCTTCAAATCAACGCGTTCATCTTCCTATGCAGCTCAGGGTGGTAAATGTATTATGTCTATACAGTGCGGCCACTCGACACATCCGAACAATCAAATGCCGTGTTCATTTAAATCGTGTCGTTTTCTTATTTTCCCGGCCAGTCTGAAAACATAAGGAATTACCAGTTGACAATTCTTGGCACTTTATAGCATGTGCGTCACCCTAATGACCCGTTCTCTCAAATCTTGCGTTCCAAGTTGCGTATTTACGAAATGTTCCCCTGTATAGAGTAAGCTGCGAACAGACCACATGCTGCACACAATAGCGCTCTGTATATGACAACGTTGTACGGTAAGCTACTAATTGTGACGCATTAAGATATCAAATCCGAGTCGATAGTGATCGCAGTTAAAAAAGGAATTTAGTGTTCCAACGCCTTATTACTGCTCACAAGCGTAGCTCAGCCGTGTGCTTACCGAACCCAGGGCAGGCGGTGGTGACACCAGGTCGATCAGCACCGGTGGCTTCTTTCGTGATGTCGCAGCTTTCTTGCCGACCGCCTTCTTGACCACCGGCGCACGACCTTTCGTTCCCGCCTTGCGGCCCCGAGCCGCCGTGGGGTTGTAGTCCTCATCACTGTTGTCGTCGGCCTCTGACGATGATGACGGCGAATCTATCACGCACACGCTGTCGTCAGCCATCGCGAAGCTGATCGTAGAGATGGAAAAGCAAGTAAGGCTTCCGCGGCGAAGAAAGAAACGCACCAACACGTATGCGAACACAACAACGAGCTGTCGTCTGCAACGCAAACTGATGAAAATTGTAGGGCTCACCGTCTTACCGCGACGTCCGGGAGGCTCAGTGAAGCGCTTCCACGTGAGGCAAAAGCAACAAGATGTCACTGGGGTGTTCGCGAATTTGAAACAGCCAACGAAAAAGCGAGACTTCGCGTTAAAACGGGCCCGATTCCGTAACTACCAGCACGGCGTTCAGCAGTTTGATACCCGCGGCAGCTGCTGTGGACGCGGCCATGGTAGCCAGCCGTTATTTTTTCAACGGCTAGAACCCCAAAAAGATAATTAAATTTATTGAATTGACCAGTTCCTAACAATAATTTGCAAAGAACAGCTCCTATAAATGTTGCAACGCATTTTAAAGAAAGGCTATGAATACAACAGTATGAAGCATTTTTTTTTACTTCTTGTTTCGATTTTTATTCAAATGCGATAACTGCTGACACGCACGTGGTGGAAGCGAAATGTGTGGTAAAAATTTGAAGGACGCTAAGAGCTTCGCTTTTAAGAGTGGACCGCGATAGCATTCAAAGATCGCTGAGTGTTTCTCACGCTTCCGTAGGTCACCACCTTCAACTGTAGGTCACTACCTTCAAAAACGAATTTTTAAAAAAGCTTATTTTTGGGTGGATTTTGCATATTCAAGCTCCCTGTATATTCAAGAATATGTAGCAAAAGAATTATATTGTTATCTTAAGCCGTTCAAAAGTTATGCCCATTTTCCGAACCCCACCTAGACGCATTCGAAACCGAAACTGAAGATTTTTGAATCCACAACATCTGCCATCTAATCATAAATGTATCTTCGTATAGATATTACGTAATACCCATTTGTTTAAGTACGTACTAAAGCCTTTGGAATCATTTTGTGGTAATTATTCTTGATTTAGTTAAAAAATTCCACAAGAGGGCTGCGGGGCGCTGCGGCAAACCATTGCGCGTGTTTGCGTTGGTACGGTGTACAGTGAACTAGAACCAATACTTCTAGTTCACTGTAGTACGGTGGCTAGCCACCGTAGCGTTGGTTTGCGTTTGCGTCTGCGTTATCTGTGCCATCTGTGCTTTTTTGTACGCCATTTCGAGCTCGCGGATTTAGTTCTAGCCCTTCATGGCAAATGACCCTTTTCGCGGTGCTCCCGTGGGCGCTGCCATGTTTCATCACGTGGTGACGCGTCCATTGCTTGCCTCAGCCGCCTCCGTTGCCTCCGCGTTTACAATACAAGCGCGTGACGCTGGCGCGGCGCAGCAAACCGCTGTTTCGACGCGTATCGTAGCCGGTGACTGCGTGCATGACACGAAGCTTTGGGTGACAGCTTTAGAGGCCATGTAAGTGCTTTCAGAGCTCATTACGCCTTGTCCAAACGGCGTGAGCAGCGTATACGGTGCTTGTACTAAGAGCGGGGCTAGAAATGTATTCCAAGCTGTCTAATCTTTCCGCTTATGAAATAAATCGGGATCAGTGTGCTCTGCGTTCTTTATTAGGCAAACATTTTGAACCAGTGGCTTGTCATATTTCTGACTCAGTAAAGTTCTTCGGTGCGGCCACTATCTGATTGTTTATTTTCAGCGTAATCACTCGCGGGTGTGCTCTGCTGCGATAAATTTGTTCTTGCTGTGCTCAAGGCTTGGAATTTAAATGTTCTGTACTTTGCGGTAGCTCGTAGCAAAGACATATTATCGCTAGTCCCTCGCTTACTCTGTGGACCGTCACGAAACATTCAGCTTCCAACATTCGTGTCTTGTCGGTGTAGTCGCCGTCACTCATGCTTCGGCACATTGATTCAAGTGTGCGCCTCTTCACTCACACATTGGCGATAGGGTGGGCGTAAGTTTTCGTGCGAGTAAGGGTGGATGTGTGTAGATAGCGTGCGTGAAACTTACTATGCCAGTAAGTGGCGCTACTTCATTTTGTAACGAGCGGTACTCACTCCAAAGTGCCGACGTTCCGGAGTTGAAGTCCTTTCTTTGGAGGTTGGCTATACAGCGCAGGCGGATGAATTATATTTTTTATCTTTGAGGAAATCCGTGCATCGCGAAGGGCGGCAACACAGGCAGTCACTATGTAGCAGCGGCGACACAGGTTCATTCCATTCAATAATATGTGAATCACTATTTTTGCAGCGAACTACCGCACATGTCTTCCATTTATCGTGACACATTTTGCAGTATGAATTGGGCACAGTGCAATAGCGCACACCCAGTTGCATTTTCAACAGCTGATCGCACAGTAGCAGGGTAGAAGCAGTAATAGTTTAGTATTCGTGCGCATTCGCTGAGGCAACGTATGGCTCGCGGCCGAAAGCACCACCCCGTTCCTGTAGAGCTAACTGCTCCGCGAAAAGGGTCAATAATGCTCCATGAAATATGGCAAAGTACAGGACGAAAAGGAAGCGTCAACGCAGTGACTGTTGCCATGTGAGGAAGGCCGCATGTGAGGCAGCTGATGACGCAAAACGGGCCAGAAAAAAAAACAGAAAAAAGAAAACAAAAACGTGCTTCAGCTCGCTCAAAAGGAGATGATGCCGCTTCCATGGAAAGCCCAAGCTATGAGCCTGGTGGATTTTAGGCATATTGAATGTTTTTTTTTTATTACATTGACATTCGGTTCAAATCTTTAACGCCATTTTTCTCAAAACGTGATTTTTCGCATCGCACAGTTACGCGAACAGTGATAACTTTCCTTCGAATAAATATTTTCGAATAAACGTTTGTGTGCTGTTTCTTTATATATGAAACTCTGCATTCAAGCAGAATGACTGAAAACGAGCCTTTTATACTATGGCTAAATGTGTGAAAAACAAACCTGCCGGATATAAACTTTAGCACTCTTTTTATGATGACGCACCTTAGCTTAGATACGTGGTGATTGTGGTGGTTACATGCACAGGTTATCCTCATTACGTACTGCCAAGTCGCGTTTGAATCGCACCTACAATTTTGTATTCATGACTGTTGGCGCAACATACACAATTTGGCACATTTTGATTTATAGAAATTTTTTGTTTACATTTTCAGCAATTTCATCATTTTCAAGTTTCAAGCTACCTAAGCTTTACAAGCCAGTGGCGCACCGACGGAGGGGGGGGGGGGTGTTCGGGGGTTGTAAGCCCCCCCCCCCCCCCCCCGAGGCCGACTTAACCCACCCTTTTGTTTAGCCCCTTTTCTTTCCTTGCGCATTTGAGTACTGCAACTAAGATGTAAGACGCGCAATCGTCTGCACACTCGCAAAAAGCGCATTTTTTCGACAATTTGCCGTGAAGAAATTGAAATTAGTGCTGTTTAGATGGTATTGGCAAACTGTCAACCCCCCCCCCCCCCCCCCCCCCCCCCCGGCAGAGATCCTGGGTGCGCTACTGTTACAAGCAAAAAATATAATTGTAAATTTCTTTCTCGAAGGTGGTGACCTACCTTAATAAGCAACCGTAATGGTTACCGGGAAACACTTGCGGTGAACGCTATGCACGAAGGCGAGCTTTCTGGTGGAAACGCGGCCTCTTGTGTGGGGCGATCCCGGAGATATTGCACAGCCGCGCCAAAAAAAAAAAAAAGCATAATTTTCAGGTTTCCGTTTTTGTTTCGTACTTTTAACATTCCAGTCTGAGAATATTTAACATAAAAGGCATGCGCAGTGGGCGTTTTGTTTCATGACATTTGTTTGTGGATTGTCATTCTCGAAATTCCGAGGAATAGCTTTGCCAAGAATGCAAGACAAGGTATGAGCAGCATTAATGATAGAATGGTGTGGCATACCTAAATATATTCGGAGGGCCTGCGTGGTTGAGGATGGTTTTCTCCGCCACCCGCCGACATCGCACGCCGGTGGCCGACGCCGGATTTTCTGGGACATGGGGACCTTAAAGGGATACGGACACGAAATCTGAAAATTTTACGAAACTGCTGAAAATGAATCCTCAGTGTGTGATTACACCGAAAAGTAGTAGTCACTTGGCTCATTTTTGAGCCGATGGCTTTATTTTTGGCGTTTTTGTGAGCGTGCGCCTCGCCGCCCAACCCTCGGGAGTTGGAAGGCGCGACGTCACGACACCCTCGTCGGCCGGCCGCGGTCATTCGAAGCGCGCCGACGCCGCCATCGCGAGCATGGATTCGAGTTCTGGTGCCTCTACCAGCGATGAGTGCACGTCTGAAGACGAGGACCATTCCTACTTGGCAAGAAATATTACCGCTTACGGTTACGAGCCTTCCGCGTCAAGCGACGAAGAGCAGGCGGCCGTGGAAGTTCTCAGGTCAGGTTTTCGCGCACGGTAGTGCGAAGATTTCGCTCTGCACCAGACACTTGTGCAATAATTATTTGTCATTTCCTTTGTAAACTTGCTTTTTCAAGAGCGCACGCAGGCGAGGCAGCTGCGGGGCACTTCAGCACTGCGTGGATTACTGAATAGTAGTTGATGCCGTCGGCGTGAGCAACTGTTGTGAGGTATCAGTACCTCCGAGACTCTTACGTCCACTTCGCCAGCCGACCGACAGATGGCAGCACCTGTCTGGCGTTTTGCCCAGTTTTTTCTGCTTTTAGCCTGTGGAGAAGCAGAGCTATGTGTGTGTCTAATCTCGTGAGTCGCGCTCGCTAGCCTTGTATTGTTTTACTATGCTTTTCCAACATTTTTAAAGACATTACTGCCTTCGTGCCCAGCCTCGTGCATCTCGCCCCAGCCTCGCCCTCACACTGCTCAAGAAGGCTGCAAGTGGACGAAAACAGTACCGACATCTTTTCGCCTCCTCTTTCCTAACGCGCCGCTGATCATTTCTGCCTTGCGTTTTCGTGAGAAGACCAATGGCGCAGCGTCAGGCTTTAAGCATTGCCTTTTAAGCGGCATGCCGAGGCTTCTCAGCACAGCCGGGCTGGTCACATAATCATCGTCGACGAAGGGGTCGCGCAAATGAAGTCATTTTTTCGAGGTCTCCAGGCTGTGCGTGATGGCTGACAAGCAGGGGCGCGATCTTGTACGCGTTCGAAAATGGAACGGAGGCGTTCCGTTCCATCGAGCCGCACACGATTGGTCAATTTGAACGTCGCGGTTGAAATTGGCCAATCGTGTGCGGCTCGATGGAACGGAACGCCTCCGTTCCATTTTGGAACGCGTACAAGATCGCGCCCCTGGTATCCAAAGTTTACGCACCTTGTCGTCTCTGGGAAACGTGTGCAATGTCTGGGCATTTCCTTCCGCCGCGCGAACACGTCAATACCGAGCGAGCGACGACCGCGGGAAGGCGCATGCAAGACGCACCATCTGCGTGGAACGCCGACGGGGATAAATGTTTCGGACGGACCACGTGCGAAGATCGCCGAACGGGGTTAAACAAACGCTGCAAGGGACCGACACCGCCAGAAACATGAGACGGCTGTGGCCGACCTTGGCCGGGCGGGGCGGCGGGCGCGCGGGTGCGTGTTATGACGTCAAGGGTGCGATCTTGTACGCGTTCCAAAATGGAACCGAGGCGGGCCGTTCCATCGAGCCGCACACGATTGGTCGATTTGATCGTGGTGGTTCAAATTGACCAATCGTGTGCGGCTCACGGTTCAAATTGACCAATCGTGTGCGGCTCGATGGAACAGACCGCCTCCGTTCCATTTTGGAACGCGTACAAGATCGCGCCCCAAATTTCAGCTTCTACCGGCGGCCGCTTGGAGGCAAGGTGCAACAGAAAATCGCAAAAACAGATGTTTCTCGTTCTTTTTTCAAAGCAGCTTGTTGTATTCGTCATTTTCAACAGTTCAACCTTTGTTCCGACGCAAAAAACCACCCGCCAACTTTTGTGTCCGTATCCCTTTAACCACGGCCGCCTGGATCGGCGCGCGCGGCGGGGTGCCGCGCGCGTCGATCCAGGCGGCCGTGCTTTAACGCTGTTAGCCCCGAGAACGACCTACAGGGGCGCTGCGAGCGCCGCTCGCCTGACGTCGGGGCACGGACTTGCGCCTGTCGTCTGCTGCCGTTCGGGCGCTGTCCGGGCGCCTTCTGCAGTGTTTCCGTTTGTTCGCTGTCGTTCCCTGTGCTTGTATACTTATGACGGTCATCTCAAATACATTTTACGACGCCTTCATTCGCGCAAACTTATTCAAAGAGCTAATTTCTTAGACGACAATTCATTTCTCAAGGTGCAACGCTGCAGTGCCAGCCGAAGGAGCTCACACCAACCCATTGCGTGTTTTTCATGCGCGGATATAGACTTTGGAAGATTGAGGGACTAATAAAAAAACATAAATAGCCCGTGACTAATAAAAGCATAAACGCATAAACATAGCACATAAGAATCCAGTTAGGATACCATACCTGCAGTGGTGCAACGAGAATGTCACTATGACTTAGAGATGGGAAAAACGGCTCACTTCAGTGAGCCGGAACGGCTCAGCGAGCTCGGAACGGCTCAGCTCACTGAAATGAACCGGTTCATTTGAACGGCTCACCGGTTCACTTAAACGTGTAACCTGTGTTATGCATATTCTATAGTTATGTGGCTTTGAAAAAAAAAAACCGATATATGCATAATTTAATAACCGTGTTATTGGTATTTTCGCTATGTTTAGAGAATATTTTTACATATATTAAAAGCGTGAATTTTTAGTTGTAATGAAGCTTTCTTTTCTGATATTGGGGACAAAATGCTTATGATACTGTGACAGGCAGAATGCGACGTAATTTTTTCAGAAAAAAAATATGTAACTTCATGTCATTACAGAAGCTTGTCCGTTTTTGTGGTACTTTAAGATCAACTTTTGTCAAACTAAGAACACAAAATGATTGTACATTATGTTTCAACTTTATTCATTTATTCGCATACGCACGTTCACTATAACATGAGTAAGCTGTAACGCCATGCAAAATTAATGTAGAAATCATTTCTTGAAGTACAATACAAAAATCCTACGAAAGATCCACAAAACTGCCGCACGTACCTTTCGTTTTTTTTTCTCTTGAGTGCACGCGCGATACTGGCGATCATGCCATCATACACCAGGACAAAAAAAAAAAAAAAAAAAAAAAGAAATGAAGTTCTATTACAACACAACAGATCATTGGCCTCGTTTTATTGACGTGCTAATGATACACGCTCAGAAAGTGCACTGAAGTGGATGTCATGGGCGACATTTTCATCACTACACTAATTAGCACAAATGAACACCAGGACGTAAACTGCACGTTCGCCTCTTGTCGTTAACCGGCCCCTAAACCAGCCAGAGGTCGAAATTTAGTTGTGGTGTTGTAGTTGTGCACGAGTCTACAACGAACACGTAGCCGCGAGAATTTTTCGAAATGGGGCCGTAATAGCGCAGTTACACGCGTTTGATGATCGAAAAACGGCCCTCGCTCGTTTCGCTCTTTCCTTCGCTACTCTCCTCATCGGCTAGGTCTCCCCTCCTCGCCGAGTGCTTCTCGAAAGGTCACGTGAAATACGTCATCGCCAACGCGCTTCTCAAAACACTGCATACTTCCGGTCACGTCCACGCTAGCGACACATATACCGACGGCGAACCGTCCGCTAGTGCCGTAGGACGTCTGCCGCGCGAGAGGTGTCCAAAGTAGACGGCAGCTCGGCCGGTGCCCCGCCGGCTGCACCATCAACAGCCCAATCGACGACCGCGAACCTGCGCGCCTCCGCCACCGGCAACGAAAACATCAGCTGCAGCCGGGAGACGACGGGCTAGGCTGTGCTCGCATCGCAGCCGACGGCGCCGCTAATATCAGCGTATTTTTCTTCTTTGTGTACAAGTATTGCGAAGAGCGATAACAACGATAAGAAAATATTGCGGCTTGTGAGCGTCGGTATTTCATTTCAAAGCGCCGTCCGTTTTAGCTTTGAAGGGAACCAGAAAAGGCCTAGCGACGATATCGACGCCGTCGAGCGATCGATCAGCGGCGGTGAATCTGCCGCACAAATGAGTCCCGGTCTCATCCTCTCTACGTACGGCAAGGAAATCTCACCGTTCGCGAGCAAGAACCGCTGTCGAACGGCGGCCCGCGAATGGCAAACGGCGTGCGAAGAGTTACCGTGCCGGTAATGGGGACGTGGACTAAGCGCTTCTCGGCTACCCGCTGTTGCTGCGGTGCCAGCCCGTGTTATGCGAAGCGTACCGCTATGGGGCTCTTGCGTTGCCCAGGGGGCGCTGCAACAATGGTGCTAAAAAGCGCCCTCAATCCGAAACTGGGTAGTACCAAGCTCGGTCGTCTGCTTCGGGAAGCACGTTTACAATATGGACCCGCCACTTTCAGTTGTGTTGTACCACGGCTTGCAGCGAATATCGTGCGCCGAAGATTTTTCCATGGGTGGCATGCTGCGTAAAGGCAAGAAATTATGCAACGCCGAATACGTGTACGCCGTTCAAGAAATAAGCGGCGAAGTTTTAGCGCGGTGTCAATCGCAAGTGAAGCGAGTCACGCACGTGCGAAGTTGAACTTCAGGTAAGGTTTGCACGCTGCTAGACTCAGGCGCACAAACGCGAGGAAATGCTTTCTATAAATGAATTCACAGCAGCGATAAGCAGACATGTGTACGGAACTGCTCGAGCGCACGACGGTACGCGCCGCGACGGCAGCGGTCTTTCAGCATGCCGCGGTGTACGAACTGCTCGAGCGCACGATCATAAGCGCCGCGACGGCAGCGGTTTTTCGACATGCCGCGAAACGGCGGGTCTCCTGTAATCTTCGTGGACTGCATGACGCTAGACAAGTAATTATGCCTGCGCTGTAGTAGCGGCCATCTGTCCCTTTAGCAATTGATAAATAACTGATGCAATGCATATAAGCTCGCAGTAACGTACGTACGTGCAAATCGTGCTTTAGCGCGAGCTCATGCGCTGCTCGCTTGATGTAGCTTTTAATGACAGCGCTCGAACATCGATGTGCTGTAATCAATACTACCTTGCTGTGCTGCCTCAACGTGCTGGCTTGAGGTCAAGGATGAGCACATTCAACTCTCTAACCTGTGCTGCTCGTAGTGGGGGTAGTGAATTGTCACCGAATCAGCCCGCCCATTTGTGGTCATTTGCACACACCTGGTCACTTCACCACTTCGAACCAGTCGAATGGTTAATTGTCGCTGTGGCCGGGTCTCGAATCGTGAATCACCAGCCATGCCTGCTGCTATGTCGGTCTTCCATTTCGCTTACCCGGCGCGACGAACTGCAGTTATACAGCGCGCCCGACGCTCCACTTCGTGACGCCTTGAAGGAAAACGGTAGAATCTGATGTTGGGATTCAGGCCTTCTTGTTCATGGCAGCCCATTACGCAGCAGTAACGACGGTGACGCTTTTTCGAGGCTGAGCTAGGTTTCTCCGGATCGGCGTCGCCGAAGTCTTCTGCTTCCAGCATGACGGCACACGGAGAGTCCGTTTTCGTATAACTACAGGCTGCGGCCAGCTCGCAGCCTGGTCGCCATGGTCTGTGAGAAGTGACGAGCCTTTTCGCACTCGAAACAGGGCAGAAAAAAGTGCGACTCGACGCAAAACGCGGGCTAGAAACGTGCTTCGCCACAGCCAGGGCTCAATAGTATCCAAGCTGGTACTACCCAGATGACGTTTTTCGCCGCCACCAGGCGCCGCTACTATACCTCAAACTCCAGCGCAAGACGAGCATAGACCTTGTGTTGCGCGCACGTCTGGAAAGGCCAACACTGTCGCACTCTGTTCGCTCAGCTAATCAGACCGCTAAGCACGACTGTGTTGGAACGCGATTGACTTGGCACTTGCGTTGCGGGCTGTAATTACCGATTCGCAAGGGCGCACAAACGAGCAACACGACGAGGAAGAGCAGAAAGCGCGCGTACCTGCTAGCATAACCGGAAGTCGTAGGTTCTTGTTCAACCAACGGACATCGTTTCCGCAGTTGACATCACCCGATTCCCCCTGCTGACATCGTGACGACCGCTGGGGATACCGGAAAGGCGAGGGGAGGAGAGTAGTAAGTGGCTTTTATATAGGAAAGGAAGATAAAAGTTCGAGGGGAGGAGAACGGCATTGTTTTTTTTAGGGGCGAAGCTCCTTATAGCGGCACCCGTTCCGTCCCCGTCGTCGTAGTAGTAGTGTGTAACCAGTAGTGTGTAACCAGTCTGAGAAAAATGAGAAAAAAAATTCCGAAGTTGTGTCCGTAGCGCGGAATCGAACCAGGGACCCCTCGCTTCCGAGCGCGCGGCGTTAGCCCACTACGCCACGAAGCTTTTTTTTTTTTTTGAACATGGTATTTATTACAATGAATGAAATGTTGTATTTACAGGAACTATTTACAATAATATGAGCACTAGGTGGACATAACTAATCAAACGTCAACGAGCAGTCCATATGAATACGCCACGAAGCGGACATGGACACACGCACCACGATGGCAATAAATACCCAACATTAACGAAAGGCCGCGTTTCTAGCGCGTTTCTAACGCGTTTGTGCTAGCGCGTTACGGCCCGTGTAAGAAGCTGGTGTAAGACGCTGTGGCCTCTCCGCCTTACCTTCAACGCGTTTCGAACGCGCTGCCCAAAGCGGAGGCAAGTCAAGTTCAAGTCGAGGAGCGTTTATGAATACGGGGGTATACTCTCTCAGCAGTCATGTGATGGCGTCGGCAAACGCGGTGCACGTTCCGGCATGTGTAAATGGCTGCGTAAGACGCTGTGGCCGCTCCCCTTTACTAGAGAGTACTGCACGTTTCTAAGGCGTTTGTGCTAGCGTCCCCTTAAGCGGGAGATCCGATGATTCCCTCCGGAGCTTCGCCCGCTCATCATCATTCACCCCGTGGATATGCTGTGATTTTTTTTAAAGACGATAGTCTTTTTTCTTGGGGAACTTCAACGCTGAAAATTTGGTCTGTCTGTCTGTCTGTTTGTCTGTCTGTCACCCGATTCAGCCACCCGGCCAAAGTTGGACCACTTGCTTACCGCCCACACTACTTAAACTGGTACGGCTGTTCATACTTGTGAACGTTATCGATCAGAAAGTAAATATTACGCATATCTGAGGCGCAACATCACTAGGTAAGTATTAGGAGGTGTGTTCCTTTAATAGAAAATACATAGATACGTAACTCTAAAGACCCTAGTTTCTTAAGCTGCGCTGAAAATGCCATGCTATGCGCGCCTCCTCAATTTTATCAATGCCAGCCAGATGCGGCCGATTCAACATAAAGGAAGCGCTGTCTGAGGCAGGGCAATATATAAATGGCCGCTTGATGAAATAATGCGGTAAAATGAAATCTGTTCAAACAAACCTCCATTGCATTTATCATACCAGGATGGAAATGGTACGAGAACAGCATCACGGGTGGCCGCGGATCAGAGCAGCACTCATGTAGTACGGCCGGCGGAAGACTATCGTCTTTCGACGACATTTGCAGCGAAGCACGCAGATACGCGGCAATTTTTTCTTTTGTGGCACTCCCGCAGCGCGTAGCGCTGCAGCGTTTGGCATCGTTGATCGTGACGGCAGTCTTAACTCGATGAGCGTTTGCTTGAAATGTTCAAAAAATATCTGAGGTGGTTTAGGGGCCCTTTAAAGACACGGAAGACCATCTTCGAAGTGTTATTGGACCAGCGCACGATGTGCGATCGGTGAGAGTCGTGCGACATCGTTCGAATTCCAGCAGCAGGAAACGAGCGGTACCATCCCTTGTCAATTAAGACTTCTTTATTTCTCCCCTCGGTGGCATCGGGTGCCACACCTTAAGACGCACAAAAAACCAAGGGGACTGCTGCGCACACCACACACTGCGAGCGAGTACCAGTAGTGCGAGTCGGCCCACACCGGCCACCATTCGTCGGTCAAAAATCGAAAAACATCGAAACCCAGCAGAAGACCCAGCTCTGACGGAACGGTTCGGCACGGCTCATTCAAGGAGAGAGAACAGGCTTCCTCACTCCGAAAGAACCGCCGCTCACTTACTGAACCACGACGGCTCCCTCGGTCTTCAAAAGAGCGGCCCGCTCCTGAGCGCTCAGGAGTGAGCCGGGTCTTTTGAAGAGCGAGAGAGCCGAGGCGAAAAGAGCGGCGAGCCGGGTCTATTGAAGAGCGAGGGAGCCGTGGCGAAAAAAAAAAACCTGAGCGCTCAGGAGCGAGCCGGAGCTTTTGAGCCGCCGCTCTTTTGAAGAGCGAGGGAGCCGTGGTTCAGTGAGAGTTCAGTGAGAGTTCAATAAGTAAGTTCTTTCGTTCTTCAGCGGAAGGCGAGGGGGTGAAGGCGACTCTTGCGAGGAAGGGCGGGAGGGCAGTTGCTTTCTCGTACCGCTAATAGATGGCGCGGAAGTCGCACCCAGCATAGGGTGCCTCGATGCCCAGCGCCGCCGTCCATTGTGGAGACAATTAACCCCGCTGGCGCCGCCATATTGTGTCACACGAGCTGAGACTCAGCTACGCTTGCGTTCATGAATAGTGTTACTCGCGGCGCGCTTCCAAGTGCTTTGCCTTGATGATGTCCCATCTGCATATCTTTATAACCGTTAGCCGTTAACTCGTCGAAGGTCGAAGACGTAAATGTATGGCGCCGGGAACATGCCCCAAGTTGCCTAATTCAATCACATTTAATATGCCGTGTGTATGTTTAAAATACGCACTATTTTTTTTTCGCTTCGATGCTTGGTATATAAGGTTTGCGACCCCCTGTGTGTGGAAGTTTTTCTTTTTCGCTGTTGTATTTTGGTTTACACGTCACGCCTCCTTTACCGTAGCCAGCCACTCGCGCACGGCGGTTAGTTTCCCTTGCGTTGCGCGTGCTCTTCGCGTTCGTTGCAATTATTTGACAATATCTACGCGCAATTTTTGCTTTTTTTGCCCACAAAACTGTGTGCTGACAGGATTAAGCTGGTGTAAAAATAACTGCGATGTGAAAATAAGGTTTAGTTAGTGCTGTAGAGAAAAATGTAACGTAACTTGTCTGTGTCAATCTTGCGTAGTACACACAAGAAATCAAACGATGCACAAAATACATTTACTTATAATGTCTAGTACAATCAATCATGAAAGAGATATGTACATGAAAAATTATATGTACTGTGTGGCGCCTGAAGGTTATGTTGAAAGACGAGATAAACAAATTTATTCGCAAGGAAGGCTCGACACACAATTCGGGATAGAGAGAGTTTTTTTATTTATTCATTACATGGGGGGGGGGGGGGTTCAAGTGAGTACATCAACCTTATTACACACAATATAAATCGAAAACAAGAATGCAAACAAGAAAACGCAACCGCGGATAATATTAATCCAGATATCCAGCCAGATATCCAGCCAGAATACATACATCAGCTATCATCGAATACGTCGCATCAGCCAAACACATCGATGGCGAGTACAGAACATTTCATAAATAACCATTAGAACACTGATAACTACATTGAAAAAATAAACAACACTGCATACATATCACGTACAAAAACCGTAAATGAAACTAAGACAGTCGAATACAGATTAGCAATGTTTTTCACTTCGAAAATATAGTCCATGATGATGTAGGGCTGTTGACTTTAACAGACGGCGCCCATCCTGTCGATTTCCCTCGTGCTGGTCCTCTTCAAAGTGTTTCTAAGTACAGGTAAAACAACAAAAGTGATTATTGATATGAAAAGTTGCCTTGTAAATACAGAGAACCCATTACAGTGCTTAAAAATAAATTTTAGCAGAAGCAATGCTGTATTACCTCGCTTCACACGTTTCGAAGAAATGCACAGGCTACAACAGACACCATGCCAGAAAGCGCCGAAACATTTTGGTCCCATGATGCCCCTTAACTCTACTACACCTGGGCATACCGTGCACAGGCATTTAAAGACCGTCACAGTACCCACTACGATCGGGAATGAGCACGAATGACCATCGGCTTACGATCACCACGCTACAAATATGTACAAGTCTAAAAAATCAGCTATGTAACGTAACACCGTGAGGTCCGCAAGATATCTCCTGAGAAATCAGAGAAAATCACAATGTTTCGCTTACCACGTACAAAACAGCCGCTCTCCCCAGACGAAGCACTGCGTTCTTTAGTCCCAAATAACCAGTACCGAAAAAAGAAAAAAAAAAAAAAAAAAAAAACAAGAGACACACACGATGTGTGCTTCCCGTGAAAAAGGAAAGTAGGTGGCTTACGTGACGATTCGTAGCTAATGTAAGACTATTTCGCGGCTAAGCATCTTCGTCAGTCCTTAAAATAAGGGTACAGACTGCGCCCATCAAAACGAAAAAAGCCTGTGCGACGCGCGCTCGCAAACCATACGCTACTCAGACAGCATCGGTGCAGTGCTTACTTAGTTCGTGAGGGAACGTAGGTACGTGAGCGAGGATCAGAGAATACTTTCTTATTTAAATTAAAAACACGGTGCGGTAGTCTAAACATTCTTGACACTTACCTCGCAAATGCAGGAGTTATCCGTTGCCTTCCAGTGATCGCGCTTTACTTGGGCTTCCCATCTCTTCCGTCGCTCTGGGTCGGGGGAAGCGAAAACAACGCAGTCCTTTACGCGTCGATCCGGCGCACTTGGGAACACAACAGCCCGTCATGTCGACACGATGCACTTGATAGCTTGTCAGTCATGCGGCTGAACACTGTCTAGCAAGTAGAAGCGTCCTCGGAGCATCCGCGCGCACTGTGCCTCGAACTCAGCACCGGCACCAAGCAATCGCAACGGTTCGCTGTGACATAATATGGCTTCGCAGCGAGAAAGCGGCGGCGCGGGGGCGGTCAAAGGTTGGCACCACCCTGAACGGCGGCGCTGGCATCGAGGCACCCTAACCGAGCAGAAGACCCGGCTCTGAGCCTCTGACGGAACGCATCGGCACGGCTCCCTGAACGCGAGAGAACCGGCTTCCTTTCTCCAAAAGAACCGCCGCTCATTTTTACTGAACGACCGCTCACTCGCTCTTTAAAAAGAGCCGCTCACAAGATCCGGCTCGCTCTGGAGCGACCCATCTTTACTATGACTGTTACATTTACCTTGATTTTAACCCATTAAAACGTGTTTGCTTATGACGAGTACCTTATGGTATCATATCTAATTTTTCATTTCTTCACAGAAACGCTCGGCAGTAACACGAGGACCTGACAGTGCAGTTTAGATTCAACCAGGACCACTTGTTCCTTTAACTGCTTCTCAATATTAGGCCGTTCTTCACCGGTGAATTTCAAGTGGCGGTAATTTGAAGTAAAGCTAATTGAGGCTTACAGCCATTTGCAGAATACGCAAAGGAATGTACTAATATTTATTCACTGTTCCGTGCTGCACATTCAACTCACTTGTACAATTTACTGCTGCTTGTTTCTTGAGGAACAGACATGACGAATTTGTTTGGCGAACTGATCAACCAGGCTGCTCGGCCCAAATTTTTTAGTGAAATATGCCTTTTGGACCGTATGACTGCAGCTAGAAAGAAGCGGAAGCCTCATTCGTTAGCCGTATGAGGCTTATTGAAGATATCATTATTCCCCTGTGGAGGTCAAAAATCAAGTGAATTCATTTGAGGCTTGTGGTGTCTTCTCTATGAGGCGGGTATGTGAGGTTCTCTTTTATGTACTCACGAAGCGAATAGTTCTCAGTTTGGTGTAGTTAGATAACGCAGGATCGAGACATGGTGAGGCAGAAGGCGCTTTAATTTTCCTCTTCAGTGCAGCCTAAACTGCGCTATATCTCAGGTAGCACACAAAGTCTTCAAAACGTCGTATTAATGGATTCAACGTCTAAAACAGATTTCTGACCAAAATCGACACTTTAAAAACGTCGCAGGCACGACAGCTTGAAAACGAGGGGTTAATACGTCTTGAAAACGTTTTCATAAGACTAGCCGTATCTGTTCAATTACCTAGCGTACCGGATTTTCGACAGCGCCGTTTTTGGCGAGAGAATTCGTCATTTATCCAACCTTACGCAAGGTGGCGATACCGTCGTCACATCGGTCACATGACCACGGTGTACATGTCCAAGCTTGTGGCCGCGGCTGCCCTCTTCCGCGTGAAACCGGCCTATGCATAGTTCCATAATTGCGCTTGGTTTGGGCTGTCATGTGGTTCTGCCTGTTTTCGGTTGTGCTGTCCTGACGACGACGACCAAGTACGCGATGACGACCAAGTGCGCGCGGGTTCTTTCGCGATTTGACCACGCATGTGAGTGATCTTGCCAAATCAGCGATGGCCCAGTGGTATTGGGCCACGTATGGCGACCACGTGGCGAAATTTGGCGAATCTCCTTGGTCAGTTCGGCGGAGCACCGTTCGTGGCCTAACTAATGGCCGCACATGCAGCGAGCACTGCGGCTCGCGCGCGAGCTGTCCGCTCGGCAGGCTGAC
This sequence comes from Dermacentor silvarum, assembly GCF_013339745.2. Classification (NCBI taxonomy): domain Eukaryota; kingdom Metazoa; phylum Arthropoda; class Arachnida; order Ixodida; family Ixodidae; genus Dermacentor; species Dermacentor silvarum. Next base: position 131,241,296 of record NC_051161.1, on the reverse strand, counting down.
CATTCCTGCAACGTGCACTGCGGCTCGGATGCAGGCTGACCGATGAGCGCCAGTGAGTGGTCGTCTCCAGTTAGGTCCGGTTCGGTCGCTCCGCATCGCCTCCAACATAGAGGCTTGTCCGACGTCGTCACGTCATCGCCCCTCACTTCGGCAAGCCCTCGTCTCATGTACACCGTACTGTGAGCTCTCTTGACTGTTTCTTTCTCGGACTCCTATCAACCCTAGCTGTTCTAGCCTTGTATGTATGTCGTGTCATGTGCCGTAAGGTTCTGTGTGGTTGTAGTTTGATTTTTATAGTTTTCGTAAATGTAGTTTGGTTTTAGTTTTCATAAAGGTAGCTTGGATTTTTCCATCACGAGTTCAACTGCTTTTATAGCGCCCTTTTCCTCATCGCGCGGCACGACAAACAAGTGTGACGAATGTCCTCGTGATTTCCTTTACACTCATGCAAGTATTGCAGTGTTGTGCTGTCTTATTCGACACTGCGTGTACAGTGACTTGTTTGTATGGTTTTAATTTGTTGAGCAGCTTAGTTTTGCATTAAAGAGCGCCGAGTGGAGGGCACTAATTTGCTCTTCAATCTGATTCTCATGCCGCTATGTGAGGAGCCTTTTCAGTGATGTTATATTTAAGGCGTTAAGCTCAGTATGAGCATGAAGGTCATAAGAAATGTTGCTTTTGTGTGTCTGACATCGGGATCCGCCGTCAGGAGTGTTCAAGTT
>NC_051161.1:131209964-131240474 GCF_013339745.2 Dermacentor silvarum | reverse complement strand
CCCGTGCGATCGGAGAAGACATCATTATTGTTAATTTCCGTTAAGCGTAGATGGCGTCGTCCTCGTCGGGGCGAAGTGCGTTTCACAAGTCAAGGACGGCTATACGCGTGAAAATGCACGTGTGACCAGGCTATACCTACTCTCATAGCAATAGCTTGTTCGCTGCGTCTTTGCGCTAGAAAACTTAAATACGCGCAAAAACGCGTAAGGCTTTTTTTTTTCGAAGCTTTCGTCGCCTGCTCCCTCATACGAGAGGGTTGCATTTCCTGCGGCAAGTGCATGGGCCGCTGTGTCTTCCGCTGTGTGCGAGCGTGCAGCCGTCATTTGCCTTTACGTCAACAGATTCAGAATTGTGCAGAATATTTCACCGCACAGCATAGATATGGCATGTGTACGCATTTTAAGTAGTGCGTGCAACTCATTTCTGCTTGACTTACGCCGGTGCAAACAGGAAGCGGCTTTGTACCTCACAGAATCTCGACTGATTGGTGCACTAGTGATGCAGGAATGAACTCCGGTATTGTTCAGTACATAGTGCACATAATCAATTTCTCAGGACGCGTGAACTCCGACGAGAACTGTCAGCGCCTGCAACAAGAGTTTACTTACGCTGTACTGCGCACAGCAGTAATTCATGCTTGTCGGCTGTCTGTTTCGTGCATTCTATTGCGAGTCGGTGGAATTTCACTGCTGTCATCAACCCCTACGTGTGTACATTGCTGGTTTGGGATTCCACAACTGAAACCGCAACTACCAGCCTTCCGTAATTGCTGGTTTGTGATTCAACAACACAACAGTAATTACCAGCCTTCCGTAGGGGCGCAATCGCAAACAAGAGACGTTTCTCGCGCAGACTAAGCCTACGTTCACACTTGGGAAGCGGCAAGCGGGCGGAAAGGCCAAAGCGGCCGGAAAATTTTTCCGCGCCTGTCCAAGTTCACATTTGTTTTGCTACCGCCGCGGCGGCCGCTGCCGTTTTCGTCCAGATCCATCTCGTCTGCGTACGTTTGTCGGCGTGGTGGCGCTCATTATCGCATTATGTCTAGCGGTATGTTCATTCTTTGACCCACGTACCGTCATCAAAAGTGATCATTTTACGCAACTTCGCGTGTCATCTGCGACCTTCGGTAAATTCTTCGTTGGCGTTTCGTAATTCTCTGCACACGGGCGCGGTAGCGCTGAGTCACAGGTTGGTGCCTAGGCGTGAGAATATTTCTTTAATAGCTTTTATTTACAAGTTGTAATAACATTTCATCATTTGGTATTGTCGGTGCCTCCAGGACACCAAATGGGCAACGGGAACACCACAGCTGAAACCCGAGCTGGCCCTTGTGTTGGGGCTCGCCAAAGCCTGCGCGTCCTACGTGAGACCTATACGCTCCCAATCTATCGTCGCGACGAGAAAAGCACCCCGCGACTTCTGCAACATACCGTACACGTGCGAGGAGAATTATGGAGCGCCAACGAGGAATCTGCCTAACTATTGTCTGCCGTGGAAGTGGAAGAAGAAATGGCTCTTATACTTCTACCTACTTGTTTTCTAGAAATGGACAATGACTAAACGGAAGACGCGGACACCTCGGAAACGGCAGTGGTGGGTTCGCCTGGTTTTGCAAAAGCGCGAGAAGTTGGCTCACGCCAAGGCTTCGTTGCCGCACCTCCGGTCGCGCGACATTGAATACTATCGCGAGTATTGCGATAGTACGTTTAGTGCCACTCTTGTCGTAGAGCAAGGGCTGGTTCTTGATCGCGTCGATCAGCATTACAGCCTACACTTCTGGTGCCATGTTCAATTTTACGACCAGTTGTTTACCTGCTAGTGTAGCTTGCAGTGAAGCAGAACGACTTTCCGCCGCGTTCCGCTTCGCCATGGCGAAATAATCGGCCCGAGACTGATTTGGCTCGCAGCCTGTTTTTATGCCTGTTTTGCCGCCTAGGCGGGCGGATTTTTGCAAGATTTTGCCGCTTCCGACAGCTTTGAGACCAAGTGTAAACGTAGCCTAAGATCCTGCGCGAGCGCGGCCTAACCAGCACCTGAAGGGAAGCGGCGGAAATGTATACCGGAGATTTCGACCATCTGGGGTCTTTAACGTGCACCTAAATCTAAGTAAACGGGCCTCGAGCGTTTTCGCCATCATCTAAAATGCGGCTGCCGCATTTGTTGCTTCATTTGTTGCACATTTGTTGCTTCAGAATGCGGCCGCAACATTCTCGCCCAAAACTTCACAGAGTGTCAAAGCCTTGACAAACAGCGTGACAGTTTTTTCCATATGCAGACATGATTCGCTATAAATTACCAACCAAACGGAAGCGCCCAGGAATGAAATTGTGATAGTAGCACCGGTTTTATGAATTATGTCAGCGCGAAGCGACGAAAACAAAGGGCGGGTAAGTAGGGGGGGGGGGTGAGGAAAAAATTTCGGGGGGGGTTTGAACCCCCCCAACCCCCCCCTTGGCTACGCCACTGGTACGAAAAGCTCCATACAACATGTCAAGAGAAAAGAAAACATGGCTTAAAAAGGAATTGCAAGCAATGTTAGAGGCTAATATTATTCGACCTTCCATCTCACCGTTTGCCTCACCCATAACAATTGCACCCAAAGAAGATGGCACCTTCCGTCTTTGCACTGATTATAGAGCCCTTAACCAGCAAACGGAACTGATACCTTTCCCAATGCCAAAGATAGATACCATTATTGACGAAACAGGTGGATGCCGCTGGTTTTCTCGTATCGATCTTTGTAAGGGGTTTTGGCAAATTCCGCTTACTGAGGACACAAAGAAGTACACCGCATTTGTTACGCCTTTTGACTTATTTGAGTACAATCGCCTGCCGTTCGGTTGGAAGAACTCTCCGGCTTGGTTTCAAAAGATTATGAATGACATATTGAAACCGCACCTAGGTATTTTTTGTAATGTCTACATAGATGACATCATCGTTTTTTCGAAGACTAAAGAAGAACACGAGAATCATCTCTCTCAAGTCCTGAGTGCCCTCAGCGACGCCCACCTTAATGTCAACTTCAAGAAAAGCGCATTTTTTCAAGAGAAAGTTGTGTTCCTCGGCAGGGTGTTTGACGGGTCTACTAAAAGCACGAAGCACGACTCCGTTGAGAGAATTTCAAAGTTGGTGAAACCATACGATGTCCACTCTCTCCGGGTGTTTCTAGGCCTTGCTGGACATTTCAGGTCCTTCATCAAAGACTATGCGGTCAAGACCAGGTGTCTTACACGTTTGATGCAAAAGGACGTGCCTTTCCAATGGCATCTGGAGTGTGAAAGGGCCTATGGTGAACTTGTCGAACTGATATCGTCAGATCCCATCCTACGCTTACCAGACTTCTCGTTGCCTTTCGTGCTCAATACTGATGCGTCGCACTACGCAACGGGCGCAGTTCAATATCAGAAGCCACCACGACATTCGGATCATCAAAAGCACTACGTTGTTGGATATTACAGCTATACATTGAAGCCTGCTGAAGTCAATTATACAACCACATAAAAAGAAGCGCTGGCAGTTTTAAAAGCTGTGCAATATTTTAGAACCTATCTAGAAGGCGCGAAATTCACTATTTTTACCGATCATCAAGCTTTGACTCATCTCCTAGGCATGGCACAACCAAAGGGTCGAATCGCGAGATGGGTTAATTACCTACAACAGTTCGACTTTGACGTATCACATCGGCCTGGCCCACTACTGACAGATGCGGACGCTATGTCTAGATTACTTGTCCACGACACAAGCGAACATCCACAAGAAATAAATCACGTAAAGTTGTGGGAAGGCACTGAGGAAATGAAGTTTGTGGACGGAAGATATCACGTGCCATGGACAATGGTTCCCAAGATACTTCAACTATACCATGACAGTCCAGAGTCGGGGGGACATGATGGCTTCTGGCGCACTTACAACAAACGGCTGAGAAGGTTTACTTGGCCAAGTATGAAGGACAACATCAGAAATTACATTCGCACGTGCCACCTATGTCAAGTGAACAAAGTGAAATTCAAGCAGGCGACAGATGTGATGATAACCCCAAAGCATTCAAGCATCCCATTTGAAGTCATTCACTTAGACTTCGCGGAACTTAAAAAGAAGGGAGAAGGCACAAAGAAAACTCAAGCGTTTTTACTCAGCATCGACGAATGCACAAGAATGATCACTGCCAAGGCAGGAAAAGAAGACGCCAACAGTGTTATTGCTCTTCTTCAAGCTCAATGCTTCCAAAATACAAAGACGATAGTGTGTGACAATGGCCCGGCCTTTCGGAGCAAAACGTTAGCCAACTGGACACAAGATCACGGTATAACAGAAAAATTTTGCTCACCCTACCATCCTGCAGCAAACGGCCTTGCTGAACGTGCTATAAGGGACATCAAGCAATTCATGAAGATGTACCCAAAATTCCGAGGTGGCTGGAAGTGCTGCCTGGAGGCTGCTACAAGACACCACAACCGTTCCTATACGAGCGGTTTAGGATGCAGTCCTATCTTTGCCACTTCTGGAATTGTGCCTACTCTTCCTGCGGATTGCGAACTCGGCATCCTGGAGAAGCTTACGCTTAGTGAAGCCAAGAAAAGCGAGAAACAAGAAGACGCCTACAGACAGCGCATGAAGAGGAACTTCGCCAAGAGGCGGAACAGCGACATACCAGATATAGAAGTAGAAGACCACGTCCTAGTCAGGAAAGGAATTGGAAGTACCAACGCTACGTTTTACGGACCCTTCCCCGTGGTTAAAACGGCATCGCAGCACGGTGTATTGAAGACTATTTGGTACCTGGGAGCCACCGGCCAAACAGAGTGCGCCTCAATCGGCAATGTGTTCAAATATTACACCAGGAGGTGTAAACAAAAGAAGCCGGGGAGGGTGAAGCGGACTACTTTTGGAATGTGAAAAGCAGAAGAAGAAGAGAAGAGAGAAGAGGAAGAAGAGGGGTCGGCGGAGAATAATATTAAATGGCGGACAACACCCGTCTTACCGAAGTTATGTCTGGTAATTAGTTATTCTACCCGGACCGCTACAATGCTTATATATATGCAGGAAAGAAGATAATTCTTTGGTTTATTTCAACCAAATAATACTTATGCATGCTTTTTCGCACGATGAAAATCGCTACCAGTATTTCGTATCTGACGGCACTGAACTACAGAATGATCTAGGCGGCACCGAATTTTTTGGATCGGACCAATGGATGGTTAGAAAAAAACTACCACGTAAATTACAAAGTATTTCTCCTTGGCGCGCACACACACACACACACACGCGCACACACAGACACACACATACAAATACATGCACACGCGTACACACATACACACACATACATGCACACGCGTACACACATACACACACATACATGCACGCACACACCATTTCAGAATAGGAGTTACAGCCATTAACTTATAAATTACATACATTTGAAAACAAAAGCACGCGCGAGAACACAAAAAAACTTCGTCACTGCACGAAGAGTCAACAAAATGTTGAGCGACTCACTTGGAAAAACAAAACAAAAAAAGCTATATCCACCGTTATAGGTGCTCTGTATTGACTGAACAAAGAGTCCGGCTGTGCACAGAGCATTAAAATCTCCATGCAACTTCACCTACGAATATAAGGAAAGCTGTAAGATTCACCTCACAAAGAACGACGTGCTTAGAAGGCGCGAAATTCCATCTCCCGATGTTATGGAGCCACGGAACCGGCCAACGATATTCCGTTCTCCTCGGGAAATAGAAAATAATGCTAGCCCTTTCTCTGACCTGCTGCTGCATTGAAACGCGCAGCAGCAAGGCATTTCCACAGAAAACGAAGCTTATATTCTTACGGAAAGACGGGAAAACAAGGAAACGCACGTTCGGAGCGGCAGGGCGGCCACACACTTGGACAGCGCATGGCGGGCGGGAGAAACTGAAAGCGCGCGAAAGCAGGTTTCGCGCCGTTTTCGTGACGTCAGGGTCACCTGATGGGGTAGTATCGCGATCCGCAGCCATTCAGCGTGGCGGATGCGCCGCCTCCGCGAAAAAGGGGGAGTAAAAGAGGAGGTTGACCGCGCCGGCGAGGGTGTTGCGGCGTAGATCAAAGCGTGTCGCTACTTTCTTACATCAAGAGGTTTTACGCTCGCCTGACGTCAGGGCACGGACTTGCGCCTGTCGTCTGCTGCCTTTCGGGCGCTGTCCGGCCGCCTTCTGCAGTGTTTCCGTTGGTTCGCTGTCGTTTCCTGTGCTTGTATATTTATGACGGTCATCTCAAATACATTTTACGATGCCTTCATTCGCGCAAACTTATTCAAAGAGCTTATTTCCTACACGACAATTTATATCTCAAGGGGCTACACTGCAGTGCCAGCCGAAGGAGCTCACACCAACTCATTGCGTGTTTTTCATGCGCGGATCTAGATTGAAGGACAAATAAAAAAAGCATAAATAGCCCGTGACTAATAAAAGCATAAACGCATAAACATAGCACATAAGAATCCAGTTAGGATACCATACCTGCAGTGGTGCAACGAGCATGTCACTATGACTGCTACATTTATTTACCTTGATTTTAACCCATAAAAACGTGTTTGCTTATGACGAGTACCTTATGGTATCATATCTAATTTTATTGCGATAGCAATTATATGGACACTTGAACCGGATTTCTGCCGTCGGCGTCGCCGTCGTCGTCGCCGTCGCCGTCGCCGTGAGGTTCCCTATAGATAAAATCTTCGCCGCGCGCCGTATGCCCGAGAGGAAGCGTGCGGGGACGCGCGCTATCACGGAGAGCGAACGCACTCAATCTCCCACGCGCAAGCAAGGAAGCAGGAAGCCAGCGCCGGAGGGAGAAGGGGGGGGGGGGGGGCACTTCTCTGCCAACAACCGCGCTCGTCGCTCGCTCGCACCGTCTCTTATCCCCACACGGCATTCGCCGCTCAGTTTCCGTTGAAGCGATAGACCGCACGTACCTTCGCCCGCTACGGCGTATGCTTGCTGCCAGCGTTTTGACAGTCGTTGTCTGCTGTCATTCAGTGTGATCTCTTCGTGTTTGTGCGCGCTCACACCACGCTTGTTCATTCAGTTCGTAATAGTCGGGCCACATTTTCCAACGCACGCTACACACGCAATGCTGCCCGGATCGGCAGTGCAGCGCTACAGGTGTGTCCCTTCGCACGCGCTGCCCACGGGAAGCGCTTCTCATCAACACCACCGTTTCACACGCGCCTTCTCGTGGTCGTCGAGTCTCTCTTCATGTCGGTCTACGTACGCCGCAGCACACCTGCTTACTTAATCAGCTCATGTTTACTACAATTCATATTGCTACCAAAGCCGCTCACCTTACTTCGTATGACATTGCTGTGTTGCTATCGAATTCATTGCTTCGCCCTTAGGGCGAAACTGTGACATTTTTTCATTTCTTCACAGAAACGCTCGGCAGTAACACGAGGACCTGACAGTGCAGTTTAGATTCAACCAGCACCACTTGTTCCTTTAACTGCTTCTCAAAATTAGGCCGTTCTTCACCGGTTAATTTCAAGTGGCGGTAATTTGAAGTAAAGCTAATTGAGGCTTACAGCTATTTGCAGAATACGCAAAGGAATGTACCAATATTTATTCACTGTTCCGTGCTGCACGTTCAACTCACTTGGGCAATTTACTGCTGCTTGTTTCTTGAGGAACAGACATCACAATCTGTTTGGCGAACTGACACAGGCTGCTCGGCCCAAATGTTTTAGTGAAATATGCCTTTTGGACCGTATGGCTGCAGCTAGAAAGAAGCGGAAGCCCCATTCGTTAGCAGTATGAGGCTTATTGAAGATATCATTATTCCCCTGTGGAGGTCAAAAATCAAGTGAATTCATTTGAGGCTTGTGGTGTCTTCTGTATGAGGTGGGTATGTGAGGTTTTCTTTTATGTACTCACGAAGCGAATATTTATCAGTTTGGCGTAGTTAGACAACGCAGGATCGAGACATGGTGAGGCAGAAGGCGTTTGAATTTTCCTCTTCAGTGCAGCCTAAACTGCGCTATGTAGCCTCGAGTAAACCTTAGGTATTGCAATTGGCGCTTAAAGAACTGCTTCATTGTTTCAATTCGAAGTTGTAGAGAACTGATGGGGTGTCGCGAATAATGCGTGCCTCGCCATAACCACAGTCGGTAGATTTAGTTGCATAAGGGCTGTGCCATGATGTCGAGAAAGGCAACTGAGAATCACTTTGAAACATTTTCTCGCGTGCAATTGATAGGCTATCGATCCTAACCTAGAAACTGTTCTTTCAGGTGATTGCTGTTATGCTATTCGGGAAGTATATACATACTATACGTGACGCGCCGTCGTGTTAACAGCCATGAGCAATGCGTTTTCTGGGTGCCTGTTTCAGAGAACGGTGAAAGTATTAGCAAACGTTTTCATGCAAAATGCGCTCCTAACTCTTCCTTTTACGCATTAATAAAGTAGCCATATTTGACTAGAACAACTCACCATAGTAATTAGAATCAGCATAAAAGATTTGCTGTGCGGTTTCCTTCTAACATGTATTTATAATATTAACATCAAATACCAATACCAAGATTTATCTCCCTTGTAATATGCAATGTGTCTCATAGCTAAGCACTAAGTGAATGTTAAGTGTTTTGCGGAGCATCATACACAACTACGTGTGTTGAAATTGCAGACATTCCTTTTACGCAAAGTTTATGGACAGACACTGCGCATATACTCATTGCAAAACCTTCAATGCTACATAGCTTGCGATATCCGCGCCGCAAATTTTCACGACTCGCGGTTTTGAAGAAGAAACTGCCGTTCAGGCATGATGTGTAAAAAGAAGCCGGCATATCCTTCAATAAGTACGGCTCGAGCCACCAATACCCCAAGCATGCACGGAGGGAACGAGTGCGCGCAGCAGCCGAACGAGCGCCGTCCTGGCTGTGACGTCACTCGTAGAGGGCGCCACTTCAACTGCTCGCCGCTAATCGCGTTAAAGCGCTGCTCCTAATGGTACATTTGACAGGTCGCTTTCAAGTGTTGAAGAGCGATCTTGCAGATTGGTTTAGACAGGGCTGGTCGGAACCTAGCCTGGGCCCGGAACAAATTTGTCTGGTTAATACAGAGCGCTCGGAGACCTCACCTTCGAGCTGATCGAGAGCGCGACCGCGATCCGACCAAATGTTATTCTGCATACGTCATACACTCTTAAAACGTTTGCACAATTTGGGGCTTATTTAGTCCCACAACGATAATTGTAATCAGCCTTGCTTGCTTTTCCTTTCTCGAAAACTCTGCGCTCGCTACTTTCCTGTCGAGAGTGCAATGCCACGTTGATAACACGCGCCATTCGTGACCTGAAAGTACTGGGCGCGCTGCGTTAAAGAAAGGATACGCGGGCAAGATAGATTACAATTATCGTTGTGGGACAAGATAAGCGCCAAAGGGGGCACACTTTGTTAAGAGTGTAACTAACACAACGATTTATGCCCATTCACCTCTTGTCCTTAAGGATTCGGTTGCAGTAAAAAGGTGTCGTAATGGCTTCGGAGCCGCGGTAGCGTCACCTCTTGTAAGGAGGTCCTACCGGGCCCAGCCTCTACTTAGGTGCGCTTAAGTGCTACGGACACTGTCTACAGCTTCCCAGAGCACACACGCACATCGGTGCTACCAAACTCGGAGGCACCCCGGCGCGCTCAAATACGACACATACACAGTGATAACAAAACAAACCAAATACTTTATTGGGTCTTGCTCGCAAGACTTCCCACTGGTACACAAGTGGTAATCCACTGGTACACAATTACACAAGTTTCAGTGCTCGGAACATCGTTGGCCCGAGGTCCCCGACCGAGGTTGGCTCAAGGTCTACTGCCAAGCTCGGCCCACATTTGGGAATTGACACTTGGCTCACGCTGGCTGACGGTATAGCCACCACCATGGGGTCGACCTTATTGGCCACCCTGAGCAACTGTCAGCCACCGTAGGACAACGCTTGGCCCGGTGATAATTAGCGAATTTTGGTAGGCCGTTCTTTTTATATTTGTGTCTTTGTTCTTTATATGTGTAACCCAACCGCACATGTACGCTGGTGTAAAGTCAAAGTCAGCACACGCAAGTAGAAAATGCAGCAACTGATTTTGATCCGTAGTTTATTTAACAAAAATCTGTAAACCGTACGTACATGGTGGAATCACTCAGACGTGTTGACATGTTTTATCGCACGTTACTAGACTAAAAACTGTACTGCAGAAATGGGGAAGCATACCATATATGGTAGTGACGTTTTCTTCACAAAAATGAAATATCGGTCGATAAATATATATGTTCACTAAAAATCTATACACTGATCTGATAACATCAAAAATCAGTTCAGTAAACTTCTGTCAAGTCGGTTCGTAGTGCCCTGCCTCTCAGTGCATACTCCATCTTCTGTCTTAGGTACCGCGAAGAAGCAGCGCTCCACAATAAAGCTCGCGTCTTGCATTGATCGTTTTTAGTGATTCGCTGTCGAGGCAGCCGGCAAACAAACAAGTAAAAAAAAACACGTTAAAATCTCTCATGTAGAGCTGTCTGGCCACATTATCCTACATGTCAGCTGCTGAGAAGTTGAAATGAGTGCGTTTCAGTAATAAAAAGATACGCTACGTTTCACGACTCGGAAGAACAGAGGAAGCAGCGTTCCCTAAAACCACCAGTGTCTGTAACTCAGCTACAACAGGATGACGCATTACGTCCTACCCATCGGGAAAATTATAATTTGACTTTGTTAACACTCGAACAGGAATAGATATATTTCTTTCAAGAGTACTTGCCTTTATGGAAGAGCAGAACGGCGCGGCACAGAAGCGTCCATGATGCTGGTATCAGTGATGTTCCACACCTTGCAGGAGAATTCCCGTTCACATATGCGTAAATATTCCCTATTTGCGACCATTTCCCCCTGCATTATTCTAACAAAATCATCGTAAATGTCCCTGCCCAAACACATAGGATATACGAGATGACCATTTAAAGTGTCTTGGAATTTAAAAAAAATCGGATTCAAGGTAACCGGCTGCACCACCTGGACTGTTCTCTCTTCTTTCGCATCGCAACTGGACTTTGCCGACGCGAAGCTACCTTGCTTTGTCGATAAAGGCTAGGAGTGGCCTTTACAAAGTCTTTTGCTTTTCGCATCGGATGGGCCGACAACGCTTTGATGGGAGGACTGTGGTCATGAGGAGACCCTTCAACACATTCTGTGTGATTGTCCTGGATCGTTACATTTTACAAAGACGATCACGCGTGATCGCGCTTTGATCAAAGACTACGTTATGCGACTAATCGCTTTATAATGCCTACCTCGTAATCCATCGCCGCTGATGTCAATGAAAGCACTGTTACAATTTTTAAGGACAACAGACATGCAGAAGCTGTTGTAGCCTGAATGGGTGTTCGGAGTGCTACAAGTGCTACAAGTGCTGCGGTCAGTGGCGTAGCCAGGAGAGGGGGGGAGGGAGGGGGGGGGGAGGGGCTGCAGCCCCTCCCTCCCCCCTCCCAGAGAATAATGAAACGTTAGCCCCCCCCCCCTCCACCCTCCCTACCCGAAATGGAACCTAAGCCCCCCCCCCCCCCCCGAAAAAAAACCCTGGCTACGCGCCTGGCTCAGGTGTCGTGTAGTCTGCGTTGATATTGTGTCTGTGTGTCTGTGCGCCATGCCCCTCTCTCATTACTTTTTTATCTCTTTATACATGCCCCGCTCCCCAGCGTAGGGTAGCAAACCGTATTTCCTCTTCTAGTTAACCTTCCTACCTTTCCCCTTTCTTCTCTTTTTTTCTTCGGGCGCGGGTGGTCCCAGTCGCGGGACATCTTTTCCCCGAGAATCAGTCGATATTTCCTGAATGTCTGGGAGTGAAAAAGTGGGGTATACTCTTGGCAGTGACTGTCTCTCGATAACGGATACTCCAAAAATCGCACTTCACAGCAGTAAGGGATCGAATTAAAGAAGTGGTGAGGAAACCAGTAGGAGTCATTGATGAACGAGGGCTGACTTGTTCATGTGAACTTAGATGTACTTCGAACAGTTGACTCCTTTGGGCACCTTGGGCTAAATATATAAAAAGGACTAAGGAGGAAAGACCCCAATACGCAAATCGGCTAAAAACGGGGCGAAAAAGAAAGAAAGCTCTGGTTTCTGCGCCGGAAAATGCAATGTGCGTCCCAGTCAACAAAACTAACGCCATACCTGACATACTATCAATAAAGTTGTTTCCATCCATCCTAACATACTATGTGAGGCCAACGTTCGAATAAGCCAGGATTAGGTGGGACTCTGTTCAGTCTAGATTGATTGATAAACTGGAAAAGTGCAACGCAGAATAGCCAGCTTTATACTTTCCAGATACGCCCGCAGAGACTCCTGTTTCCGAAATGCTAAGCTAGCTAAGCTTGCCAACCCTAGCCGAAAGGCGGCGTGCAGCTCGGCGCAAGCTTTTTTCTTGCTTACTAAAGAACTACTTTTACATAGACAGTACACCACACCCAACAGCACAACAAGATAGAACCTTAAAATGGATACCGGGACGGCCCTTCATTTTCAACAACCACAATCACATCTTACAACCTATGTTTGCTCCTTCTTTCCAAAATTAAAGAATGCAACGATTTACCTGCGTCGGTACGGTCGTTCTGACGGCGACATGCAGCTTTCTTTTTTTTATATGGTGTTTTATTGTTCCGGACATGCAGTAACTAACGAGTTTAACCGTCGTATTCAGAAATGCATCTTGACTTGAAGTCTATGCTTGAGTCAAACAAGCGTTTATTCCAGGCCTCATTTAGATCAAGTCAAGCTGCTTGACGATCTAAATGAAGGCTGGCGTAAACACCCCGAAGGAAACGCAATGAGCATGTTGGGCGCGTTCACATCAGGCGTCATTTAGATCGAGTCGAGCATGCGCTTCAATTTTAGATGTATTTCTGAATGCGGAGGTAAGCCTACCTTTGGCTCCGACGCACGCGGGCAATGCGCCTCACGCGAGCACAGAACGCGTTTGCGCCGTAGCCATTATTCACTGCGCGCGCCGTGGCCGTTTTGACTGGCGTGGAGACCCCTTTGGAGGGAAGCCGACGGGTTCGGTGCCGAGCACATGTGGATCACCAGGGTGTGCTTACTCGCCCTTCGTAGGCAGGATGCACAAGTGCCCGCGAGGTGCCGCTGTGACCTCTCTTGGTGACGTATGGCCAGCAAGTACTACACTGCCCCGATGTATATCGAAGGTCTTTTCTTAGTACGAGCTTGGGAAGTGGCGACAAAACGTGTCTTTCATGCTGCCGCCCCAGCTTGTTAGTGTTTTATTACGCCCACTGTGTTGGGTTCTGTTGCTGTGTTGCTGTTCGTATGCCATTTTGTGGAACGTACGAATGCTATGCGTTTGTGGTCCTCTCCACTGGGGCATTTGTATATGTTTTATTTAGGGAGAGGAGTACACACTTTGAGCTGCATGTGGTAAAAAAAAAGTGGACGTAGACGAGGCTCAATGGTTGAATAGCTGGCGGACCACTCACACGACGATCCTCGTACATGTTTCGTGATTGATGTGCAGGTGCTCCATTCTCAAATCCACTCAGTAGTGATTCAACCAAAATGTTTGGGGCGGGGCATCAAACGATAGAAAGCGTGGACTCGCTGCCCCGACCAATGGCTTGAGTGGCTTATTACCAGCGGATCTGCCGAGATAGGGTCGCCCTAGGTGTTCCAGTTTCACTTTGCATCTATATGTGTTTCCTTGTAAAAATGTCAGACGATTACGATACTCCGTAATGCGAAATTTGAGCGCAGATAGATACGTGTTTTCATTTCGCGATATATCGAGGCAAAGATTTTTAGAGCGAAATCATTGCACCGACTGACAGTGCCACAGTGGGACAGTGCCGTCAGTGCCTCCGCACAGGGAGGGGCAGTAGGCGAAATGCAAAAGCGCCCGTGTGCTTGCGTTGTAGTGCACGTTAAAGAACCCCAGCTGGTCAAAATTAATTTGAAGCCCTCCACTATGGCGTGCCCCATAATCAGAACTGGTTTTGGCACGTAAAACCCCAGAAAGAAGAAGAAGAGGGAGGGGCAGTATGGGAACGCTGGCATGATGGGCGGCATCGGAGCCAGCTGTGGAAGAAAACGATGACGAACGCGCCAGCAGTAGCACGAGCGCGTTCGCCTGGTTACGCCGACGCTCAACCCATGCACGAATGGTCGCCTAATAGCTGCGTGCGTTCTAAAATGTCAGCAGAAATACAAATTGTCTTCAAGCTTCATCCTTAACATTTACTGTCGACCTAAACTCAAAAAGATCCCTTCCGCTGAGACCTTCAGCAGGGCGCTGAAGATCGCAGGGCGCGATCCCCTCCTTATAGTGGGCGACTTCAACGCCCCTATCAGGCTTTGAGGCTATCGCAAGGAAGATACGAGGAAGGAAACTTGCGGAGCTAACTTCCACGCTGGGCATCACTCTTCACACGGACCCTGCACAGCCAACTCGTCTAGGTAACTCTGTGACCCGGGACACCTGCCCCGACCTTACCTTCACCAAGAACATCAAACACGCAGACTGGGTCAATACTGAGGAAACCCTCGGCAGCGACCACTGCATTCTCGACGCCACACTCTCCACACGACCCCTACAACACCCCATCACACAGGCTCACCTACCCAACTGGGACGCCTTCCGACAGTCCGCACCTGCCTCTCCCATCCTTCAGAATGGTTATTCCCAGGGGGCCCAATCCATGCTCCAAACACTAAGACAACACGAGACCACAATACAACTCACGTACAGCCATCCGGATGTGGATAACCACCTCCTCCACCTTTGGGAGGCCCGCCGCAGCCTCACAAAGAGATGGCGCCGACAAAAACACAACTGCAAACTCCGCATGCGGTTACTGGAACTCACCCAGAAGGCGGCAGAGTACGCTGCCGAGCTGGCCGATTGAAATTGGGTAGGCCGGTGTAATACTTCCGCCAGGCAAACGTCTGGCCGCAATACATGGAGACTCTTTCATAGTCTCATCGACCCCGCTAAAACGCGAGGCGAAACAGAAAGACATCTACATCGAGCCTTTCACAATTTTCAGGGCTCCACAACACAACTAGCTCTCTCGCTTCGGGACCGCTATCTCAGCACTGAGCAGGACCCGCGGGGCCCCGAGTATCACTACGCAGGCAGGGAGAACTCGGAACTGGACGCTTCTTTCCAGTTACATGACCACCGCGTGGCTCTAGCCAAAATGAGGCGGGGCACGGCTCCCGGGCGAGACAAACTCACCGTGCAAAGTCATAGCAAACCTACCCGATACTGCACACCAGTCGCTTCTCGAATACATCAATGCCGTCTGGTCCGGAGAAACACTCCTCCGCCTAGAGTGGAAAACGTTTCTAATAACCTTCATACCAAAGACAGGGAAACCCATCAACACTGATAACCTTAGACCCATTTCTCTTACTTCCTGTGCCGGGAAGCTATTGGAAACTATGGTCAGGGATCGTCTCTCCTCCTACTTAGAAGAGCGTAACACTTTCGCCGACTCCACGTACGGCTTCAGACCCAAGAATTCTGCACAGGACATACTCCTACAACTACACCACGAAATCCTCACTCCTATAGAACACCCCCACAACGACAAGATCAATGTAACGCTTTATCTTAACGCAGTCTTCGATAACGTCAAGCACGAAGTCATCCTAGCTCACCTCAGTAGAACTAACTGCCGCGATTGCGCTTTCAGCTATGTCCGAAATTTTCTCACTGGACCTTCTCTGTCGGCGTCGCCACCGTTGGGAGGCGGCCCTGAAAAGTTCGAAGCTGGAAGACCAGCTCTGGGCCGTCCGGCAAGCCGAAGATGTCGCCCGAGTCCAAGGACTTCGAGCCGACACCTGAGGCCACTGAAAGCAAAGTGCCGGCACTTTAAATAAAGTTTATTTCTTCTTCTTCACTCACAGAGCTGCGTACATTCGCATCCAAGATCACGAATACGGCCCTTACCCACTGGGCACGCGAGGCACACCAGAGGGCGCTGTGTTGTCGCCTCTCCTTTTCAACTTAGCTATAGGCTCCCTTCAATGGTCAGGCGGCGCAGCGATCGGCTCAGCCGTCAGCGCCGCCGTGTCAGTTCCGCGAAACACCGAGGCGGCCACTTCTACGAAGGCATGCTTCTGCGGCGCTGATTTGAAAGAAGTCGGGCGTTCTAAACTGTGGTTTTTAAGGCAATTGAAAACATTGAGGCCCATTTTCGACCACCGACACTCGAGAAAGGACGTGAACTTTACCCGCCGCGGTAGCTCAGTCAGCTAAGGCGTTGCGCTGCTGAGCACGAGGTTGCGGGATCGAATCCCGGCCGCGGCGGCCGCATTTCGATGGAGGCGAAATGCAAAAACGCCCGTGTGCTTGCGTTGTAGTGCACGTTAAAGAACCCCAGGTGGTCAAAATTACTCCGGAGCCCTCCACTACGGCGTGCCTCATAATCAGAACTGGTTTTGGCACGTAAAACACCAGAAAGAAGAAGAAGAAGGACGTGAACTTTACGACAACAACCATGTATTTCGTGTCAAAAGAGTAAACAGGACGGACATCGCAGCAAAGTTCTGGTCACGACAAATAAAGCACGTTTACGACGTCGAACTCAAAGTAAGTGAACAAATAAAGAATTTATTTCGCTTAAGAGGGCAAATACGGCCGTAAACGTTTTTCAACTTTCATTTGTATCTTCAGTATACTTCGAGCGTGCCTTGCTTATCACATTTGTCGAGGTTTTGGTGAGTTGGAAGGTAACTTGGATGATTCTTTATGGCGCTTTTTGCTCCGTTGACAAAGTGCCTCGAGCATATTCTGGTGTTATCATTCGGGCTCCAGTGTGAGAGGTCATCATCGCTGAAACATAACAGAGAGCAATCAGCTGACACTAAGCAACACCTGAACAAATGTGTGCTAGCGTGCGCGAGAGAAGTGCTATTTTGCGAATACTCGATGTGTGCTGCGGTGCACTCCAGCCTTAGTTCTGTTGTTCTAAACGCGAGAAAACGTCGGCATGAATGAGCCCGGTTTCAGCAGTCGCGTCTTGATCCAGGCGCTGAAAGGAGCTGCACGTTGGCTTATTAATGCACAACAAGAACTACAGTGCGTACAAAGGTCCAACGCGGAGCGCTTACGAAGCTAGATTTGACACATAACAACCACTGCGCATTTGTTTTGGAGCGAGAATAGCTCAACAATTATCCAAACCAATTTACAACAGCGGGAATCAGATCACGCGTGTTTATGCAGTTGTCGCTTTATTGTGCGTTTTCAAGGATGCTGCCTTGTGTTTTTTTTTTTGCGTTTGCGTCATAGTTCAACAGAAATTCGCAAGAGCGACTTTTACTTGACGGCCCGAACCACGACGATCCACCTTCAGCCACCGGGTTTCTCCCCACAGCCTTGAAGGGAAGCGGCACAATTTGATGCTGACATCCCCTTCGCGGTTGTGAAAATACCTAAAGCAGCAGCATATGCGCATGTTATTTTTGTTCACACTTCTTACGGAGGAGCTGCCGAGTGGTCGCGGTGAATCCATTGAAAAATCTGAAAAGGAAGCTTTCAGGCGTGCCTGAGCGCAGTACGGCCAAAGGTGAAACGGCGGTGAGGGCCTACTCGCGGGTGCTCACCGCCGCTGCTAGGTGGCGCGACATGTACAGCCAAACTGCATTGAAGGGTGCCTATAGTCTCCTGGCCCGGCTGGATGCTGCCGACGGGGTAAAGCATGCGTTTTATGCCGACGACATCACCCTGTGAGCCATAGAGGGCAACATGGGCAACATGGAGGACAGCCTGCAAACCACAGCGCACATCGTGGACGAATATGCGGCATACTGCGGCCTCCAATGTTCCTCACAGAAGTCAGAATTCGTGCGCACATTCGGCCCACGCCGAAGTGCATTTCGTCCATTAATATTTCCCTACACAATGGACCCATTAACAAGGTACAGGAGATTCGTGTCCTGGGACTCCACATTCACAAACACCGCCGAGTAGACACAACACTTCACAAACTACGTAAGGTTGGAGAACAGGTGGGCCGCATGAACCGCCGTGTCTCCAAGAAGCGGGGGGAGGGGGGGGGGTCTGAAAAGCAAGGATGCGCTTCGTCTCGCACAAACTTTTGTCACTAGTCACATCTTGTATCCGGTTCATCACTATTTCGAATGGAAGAAGCTTGGCTGTTTTGGCTACTGTACAGGTCAGTATAGAATTCTTCTGCTGCTTTTACTATGTCATCGAAATTGCTGATGATATTACCATGCTTATCTTTCAGTGCATACATCTTGCCTTGTCCTATGCCTAGTTTTCTTCTTACTGATTTCATGCTGCGTCCATATTTTACGGCTTCCTCAATTTTTCCCACGTTATAATTTCGAATATCCCTTACTTTCTTCTTGTTGATCAGTTTTGAAAGTTCAGCGAATTCTATCTGATCTATTGAGTTGGACACTTTCATGTTTTGTCGTTTCTTTATTAGGTCCTTTGTTTCTTGGGAGAGCTTCCCTACAGGTTGCTTTGGTGCCTTACCTCCCACTTCAATTGTTGCTTCTGAGATCAGCCTAGTTACGGTTTCATTCATTAGCTCTCTGTTATCTTCATCTTCCTGTTCTAAAGCTGCATATTTGTTTGCGAGCACCAGCCTGAATTGGTCTGCTTTTACCCTTACTGCCTCTAGGTTGGCCTGTTTCCTCTTCACTAATTTCACTCTCTCTCTCTTCAAATTGAGAGAAATCCTAGACCTTACTAACCTATGGTCACTGCACTTCACCTTACCTAACACTTCTACATCCTGCACTATGCTTGGATCGGCAGAGAGTATGAAATCTATTTCATTCCTTGTTTCTCCATTAGGGCTTTTCCAGGTCCACTTCCTGTTGCTGCGCTTCCTGAAGAAGGTATTCATTATTCGGAGCCTATTCCTTTCCGCGAATTCTACTAACATCTCTCCTCTTGCATTCCTAGAATCGATGCCGTAGTTGCCAATGGCTTGCTCACCAACCTGCTTTTTCCCCACTTTTGCATTGAAGTCGCCCATGACTAAAGTATACTGAGTTTGCACCTTTCTCATTGCTAGTTCAACATCTTCATAAAACTGTTCTATTTCTTCATCATCGTGACTAGAGGTTGGGGCATAGTGATGAACCGGATACAGAAGCTCCTTCTATAACTAGCGATGAAGTTAGAAGGGCCTTGAAAGACATGACCAGGGGAAAAGCGCCTGGAGAAGATGGAATAACAGTAGATTTAATCAAAGATGGAGGAGATATCATGCTTGAAAAGCTTGCGGCCCTTTATACGCAATGCCTCACAACTTCAAGTGTACCAGAGAGCTGGAAGAACGCCAACATTATACTTATCCATAAGAAGGGAGACGTTAAAGAACTGAAGAATTACAGACCCATTAGCTTGCTTTCAGTATTGTATAAAATATTCACCAAGATAATTTCCAATAGAATCAGGACAATACTTGACTTCAGTCAACCAAGAGAACAGGCTGGCTTCAGGAAGGGATATTCTACGATGGACCATATCCATGCCATCAATCAGGTAATCGAGAAATCTGCGGAGTACAATCAACCTCTCTATATGGCTTTCATAGATTATGAAAAGGCATTCGATTCAGTAGAGATATCAGCAGTCATAGAGGCATTGCGTAATCAAGGAGTGGAGGAGGCATACGTGAATATCTTGGCAAATATCTACAATGATTCCACAGCTACCTTGGTTCTCCACAAGAAAAGTAGAAAGATACCTATAAAGAAAGGGGTCAGGCAAGGAGACACAATTTCTCCAATGCTATTCACTGCATGCTTAGAAGAAGTATTCAAGCTCTTAGACTGGGAAGGATTTGGAGTGAGGATCGATGGCGAATATCTCAGCAATCTTCGGTTTGCAGATGACATTGTCCTATTGAGCAACAATGGAGAGGAATTACAACAAATGATTGAGGACCTTCATCGAGAAAGTGCAAGAATTGGGTTGAAGATGAATATGCAGAAGACAAAAATAATGTTCAATAGCCTGGCAAGGGAACAAGAATTCAGGATCGCCAGTCAGCCTCTAGAATCTGTAAAGGAATATGTTTATCTAGGTCAATTACTCACAGGGGACCCTGATCATGAGAAAGAAATTTACAGAAGAATAAAACTAGGTTGGAGTGCATACGGCAGGCATTGCCAAATCCTGACTGGGAGCTTACCACTGTCGTTGAAAAGAAAAGTGTACAATCATTGTATTCTACCGGTGCTAACATACGGGGCAGAAACTTGGAGGTTAACAAAGAAGCTCGAGAACAAGTTAAGGACCGCACAAAGAGCAATGGAACGAAAAATCTTAGGAGTAACGTTAAGAGACAGGAAGAGAGCGGTGTGGATCAGAGAACAAACGGGGGTAGACGATATTCTAGTTGACATTAAGCGGAAGAAATGGAGCTGGGCAGGCCATGTAATGCGTAGGATGGATAACCGGTGGACCATTAGGGTTACAGAATGGATACCAAGAGAAGGGAAGCGCAGTCGAGGACGGCAGAAAGTCAGGTGGGATAATGAGGTTAGGAAATTCGCAGGCGCAAGTTGGAATACGCTAGCGCAAGACAGGGGTAATTGGAGATCGCAGGGAGAGGCCTTCGTCCTGCAGTGGACATAAATATAGGCTGATGATGATGATGATGATGACATCTTGTATACGACTCCGTACCTGCACTTACGGAAACACTATGAAGATTTTTTGGAGGTCACCCTCCGCAAAATCATCAAGCGAGCCCTAGACCTTCCCATCTCCACCTCCAATGCGAGACTTCTTGCCTTGTGGGTGGTCAACAGCTACCGGGAGCTTCGGGAGGCTCATTTGACGAATCAATACACCCGCCTGGCGCAGACCCCATCAGGCAGACGACTCATTGATCGCCTGCACACCAGGCATGAATTCCACACACAGAAGTGGGTACGAGTGCCCGAACACTGGAAATACACGATCCATGTTCCAACCCTCCCCACCAATATGTCCCATGAGTCACGCACTGGTCGCCGGGAGGCGCGGGATCTTGCGTTGCGGCGCCACTATGGCTCCAAACGAAGCGTATTTTACACGGACATCGCCGGTTTACCACGAGGGCTGGTATACGGCCGTTGCAGTCCACCAAGACAGGCGGGTGGATGGTCGCTCCTTCCGTGCACCCAATGCTACCCATGCTGAAGAGCTGGCCATAGCCCTAGCTATCTCACATGACAATTCTAAAACCATCATATCTGACTCCAGAGGAGCCTGCCGAAATTTCGAACTGGGATGGATCTCACCCCCTAGCTGCCCAAATTCTTCGACCTTGTCCACTGGTAGGTGACCCCTCTCCCCACTCCCTAATCTGGACCCCCGGCCATCAGGACTTCACAGACAATGAGGCAGCCCACGCTGCCGCCCGCGCACTCATTCACCGGGACACTGCCTCGCCCACCGATGACCATTCTGATCTAGAATACAATCCTACAATCCTACACTTCTAACTTTTAAAGACATAGGTACCCATTATCGGGACGCCCACCGCCGCTTTCTTGGTCCCTGCAAAGGGCCGAAGAAGGTAGACGAGAGAATTCTTCGTCGCCTATTCACTAATACGCTACTGTGCCCGGCAGTGCTCAAACACATTAACTCTTCCTTTTCCGGCCTCTGCCAGTACTTTGGGGAGGTGGCTGACACCTACCACATGGTATGGGCATGCCAACTCAATCCTTCTCTCACCCCCAACCCCAATCCAACCCGAGAGGACTGGGAGGCGGCCCTGCTCGGCTGCTTGGACCTTCCGGCTCAACAGGCCATGGTCCGGCGTGTCAGGACAGCGGCCACGACCATTGGGGCCCCTGAATAGGGACTCCACCTAGTATTGTAAGGGAGCAGGCCCACTAATTAAGGGCTGCTTTTCCGAACCACATCTCCGTAAATAATACTTTAATAAATGTTTGCCACCACCACAACCCCCCATCAGAATATTCGAGCGAACTTATCGCCGCTATCCTTAGCGGCAGTACTCCTTACTTGCGGAGGAGTAGTTCGAGTTCATAAGTCTCTGGCGGTGCGCCTCGGAAGCCCAAGTGGGAAAGCAATATCCATACTTTCGAGACTGAGGGAGAAGAACCTGATTTTTCTAGTGAACATCTTAATACACGCAAAGAGGAAGATTTGTTTATTTTCAATAAGCAGAAGTCAGGTATCAAGGGTCGTATAGAAAGCGTTTGTTGTTGTGCCCATATCTTCTTCCAGTGGTTCTTGTTCGACAGGGTATCCGGCCAGGAAATCCAGCAGGTTCTTGAACAGGTACTTCCTGTTCACCAGACCGATGACGAAGTGCACGTGCGTGTAGAAGGGGTCGGCGATGTAACCTTCCCGCTTGACCCTGGCACCCAGCGAAGAGCGCAGCTCGTCAACCTCCCTCGGTGTCACGAACTGGTCGCCCTTGCTCCAAAAGAGGCCCACGTCCGTGGTCACGCGCGACAGGTTGTACTCCGGTGGCAAACGCTGTGGGCAAATGGCGTTTGAATGAGGCACGCAGGAGGAAGGTTAGGCAATTAGAAAGCACATGGATATAGTTGAAGCCTTCGCCATGCAATACCGGGTGTTCAAAATGAAGCCTTACGGAATTTTTAAATACCGCCTGTGGCAGGTAGCATCGTTCTTATCATTGAGCTGGGTTATTCGAAGAGGCGGACATTAGTAGCACGAAAAATCAAAACACATATTCAACTAATGAACAAAAATTGATTAATGAACTTTTCAGTTGTTTACTTTACGACACATATTGCAATGTACGAATTGTAGACGGTGAACTTGCAATCCACTTGGAATGAATTTCCAGGATGACACCAGTTTCGAGATATTATTTCCCAAACTGTGGGACAAAATACATGGGCGTTCCAGTTACTTTTGTGCTTCAATGTATAAAACAGCATTTTGGTAAAGAAGTAAGTAGAACAACAGCGCATTTTTACGGCGAGTTTGATGGCGCATATCTCCAAACTGGTGTCATCCTGGAAATTCATTCCAAGTGGATTGCAAACTCGCCGGCTACAATTCGTATATTGCAATTAGTGTCGTAAAGTAATTAACTAAGAGGTTATTTACTGAATTTTTGGTAATTAGTTGAATATGTGTTCCGATTTCTCGTGGTACACTTCTATTTATCGTGGTATAATGTCCGCCTGATCGGATAACCCAGCTCAATGATAAGAATTATGCCACCACCCCCACAGGTGATTTCTAAACATTCCGTAAAACTTAAAAATGAACACCCTGTATATCATCAACATTGATTAGTTTTAACTCACATCTCTACATCTAGCGATGTATAAAGGCAACATTTACCACAATTTTTTAATGCCCGTGACTACAATGGTCTACGTTAATGGCCTACATAAGTCTGGCGATGTGATCACACGATGTTCACAGGTGCTTCTGATTACAGATAGTCACGCGTGCGTGTGGTGAGGGCATGGTGATGGTTCTTTCAAGGAATTGCCGTCAATGTTGCCTTGAACCCAAGTACAGTGGTAATGTTGCGAGAGCTACTGTCATCATGGAGTTGGCACGCCCGCGGCGCATGCTCGCTGAGGGTGGCAAAACCGACGTCGTGAAAATCCTATGTCTTTAGAGACAGGCGCAGTCCATTTCGGTAATACTTGCAAGGGTCGCATAGTGGCTACACAGGAGCTGCCTACGTAAGCCGGAAAGTGAATGAGTATAATTTCTCTCTTATGCGCAAAAAAAAGTTCCAAGCTTTGTCAGAGAGATGACAGAAAGTTATTGGAATTAGAAGCAGAGCGTACGCCACGAACCCCACTTCGAGGCCACTAGTCAGTGCAGGTAATATCATGTGCATAGATTATGTTTCCTGCGACGTTTCCCATATCTGCCATATCGTTCATTGTTTAGCCCTCTTACAAAATTACCTATATAGGCTGCAGGTTGCAATGTGCTGACATGTACGCATGTCCCTTCTGCAATCGCTCTATATAGGCATGGCGTGAAAATGCGAGGAAATACGACCAATATTGACATATTTTAGTAATGAAAACAATAAATAACACATGCGCTGGCAGTGAATGTTAGAAAAATTGTTCACACATAAAAATTCTTTCTAAAGTTTGCCACATCTGAGAAATAACATATCAGTTTATATATGAACAACTGCTTGTTTGTATACAGAATAAATTTTCTGCATTTGAGTAGAGTTACATTTTTCTGTTTGTGCAAACTGCTCACACAACGTACGTTATTATTTCATAGAAACACTCTATCTGCGAACTCTTGAGTATCTCGTGGGCATCGCAAACCCCACGTTAAGACTTCGTGTTGGCTTTTAGTACTAGGGGTGTGCGAATGCTCGAATATCCCCGAATCGAATAGGGAACGCCCGAATAATTCGATCAGTTAATCGAATATCTACCATTCGATTTTTCGAATACTCGATATGGAGGTCCGCTCAGCAGTGCCCCATGTCGCGTGTGTCGCGTGCTCGATGCCGCCCAAGCGAGCGTTTCATTTCGTTTCCGGCGCAAAGGAGCTCCGAGCAAGCCGCAGACGAGCCGCCCTGGCTGGCGTAATAACGAACTTTGTCATTGCGAACTTTACCCGACGTCGACCCGATGCGGGATCGCACACACACCGTTCGAACGCCGCAATTCGCAGAATGGCGCCGCGTCGGCCGGGGCCGCATCTGTCGGTACAAGGTTAGTCCGGGTCGACAGGACCGATCGCAATGATAACGCGACGCGGACAGAGGAAACAGCAACAGTAGCAGCGGGAATTTCGTAAAATGCGAAAGAATGTGCGAAGATCGCGGGCCGATATTAGCCGCCGATGGGCACGCGGATCGTGTTGAATACGCGACGACAAACTTCGCGCCGCTTCAACAGCCGTCGGTGTAACCATGCACGCGTGATCAAGGGACCGAACACAGGTGACATGAACCACCCGCACGAACGTATTAGCGACAAGCATTCCGCGACGGCTGGCGCAGCCCGTTACCGTATCGGCCAGCTGCGAATTTGCGGTGAACATTGCTATACGCCATTAGGCTTAATCGGCACTGTTTCTTCAGGCGTCCGCGACTAAAGCCACGGTTTGGTGCCGAATCGACTCAGGTGTATTCGCAGCGGTCGCGCAATATTCGGAAAGCCGACAACCGCGCCTCGCAAAAGAAAACGAGTGAACGGAAGCTGTTCGTGGCCGCCATCTTTGCGACACATCGTACGCCGGTTTATCGTTACTGCAACGCTGTCTGCAGACGCACATCGGTGTCTTGGTGTACCTTCGAGCAACCCGTCTCGAGACTACCCCTGGTTTTGCACGGCGGGCGCAATAGTGTCATGACCCGGTTGCATGCATTTGCGCGGACGGCGGTTGAACGAAGGGATTAGGCGGAGGGGTAAGGGGGGGGGGGGGCAGAGGAGGCATCGCGCGAACTTGCCGTCACCCTCTATGTTTCAGAATCTCTGACAGGTGGCAACTCACGCGCCGAACCGGACAACGAAACTGCGCGGATTGCGCCTGCTCTTTACCGTCGGCGTCGGCTACTCGCGGAGCGGTGAACCAGTCACGTGATGCGCAGGTCATTTCGTCTGTCTCGCAGATTGGCCTTACGATATTCGATACCCACCTGCCGTGATGTTGGGACAGCTAACCCTCTTGTATTTAGGAGGAATGACTGGAAAGCAAAACCTTTTATGCAATAAATAAAATATTGCCGCAAAACACAGGTCCACATTAAACTGGGAACCTCATTGGTATTCAGTACAAATAAACGTCACTAATAGATTAATTTAAGAGGAAAAGAAGCAGTTGATTGTGTTCAACAGAAATTCTAGACGATTCATAACTGGAATTGAGCTGTAATCAGTGCTGACATACTAATGTGGTGTTCCCTTTAATAACAGTAGACCGAACTCTATACGTTCATTTATATGTATGTACCTAATTTACTGATAGTTTGCTACATATTATTGCTCGGAGACTCCCGACCATGTGCAGCACCGTGTTTTCTTGCCCAAAGTTTGTAAGCATGAAATTTCGTGAAAACATTTAAATGGTCCATATTCGATTCCATATTCGGCTTTTTTTTCTTGATTCTATTCGATATTCAATTCGAAATGTACTATTCGGTATTCGCACGCCATTCGTTTTTATCTGTTCAGCCATACATACTTGTCTTATTAAAGACTTCATCTGACAGCTTTTAGCGCCGCGCTTGCACTGTAACTATTTTTAATCTGCAAGGTAAATGTTTTCTCATTTACATTTTAAATATTGCCAATAAATATTGGTTAATTAGGCGTCTTTTTCAACTCACCTGTCCGTAGACTTCATTGTTCTTAGATGCACCATAGTCAAACTTTTGAGCCCGCTTTGATCCAACGAGCTGTAGAGAAAAAGAATATGAAAATAATTTTTCTAAAATATAAGCGATGATTGATTAATTTAACCCCGTAATATGCCCAACGTATCATGTATGCTATGCCATTCTGATACCTCGAAATTCTGATTTAGGCGCGGTAATGTTAACGCATAGCCTATAGTAGCGTTTTTCATAGAAATTGAGAGAAATTGCCGTGCTTAAGAAAATGGTCAGAGACAGCTCATCCCACAGAGAAGCTGCTGCTATTGTACGACGCCGGCGTAATCGTCGACGCAAGCGTACAAGACGGGGTGCTGATCATACGCAGAACGTACCCAACCTACCAGTGCCACCAGCTTCGAGTGCAAGTAAACATACAAGCACGAAGAGGATTAAGTCTGAGAAATCCAACGCCGTGGAAGACTGGCCTGCGCTTCCGCGCACACAGCCTGCCAAGGAGCCTCCCCGCCTGATGTCTACTTCCACGCATACTTCGGTTGATGAAGCACCAAGGGTTGACCGACAGATCATACTGATGCTGCGGTCCCTAATGAATGTCATTAAAGAGCTACTGACAAGTATCGCAACTCCAGCCGCTCGAAGTGGTCTGCAAGTGCTGGACGCGCTGATCCCAGTCTTAGCAGCCCTCGAGTAAAACCATGGATGACAATCACCAATCGTTCCGCAAAGAGGTTGCCAATACCATCTAAACAGCACTAATTTCAATTTATTCACAGGAAATTGTCAAAAAATGCGCTTTTTGCGAGTGTGCAGATGATTGCGCGTCTTACATCTAAGTTGCAGTACTCAAATTCGCAAGGAAAGAAAAGGGGTTAAACAAAAGGGAGGGGTTAGGTCGGCCTCAGGGGGGGGGGGGGGGCGGTTACAACCCCCCCGTCGGTGCGCCACTGAAGGACTCCGCGGCAGCGACACGGACCGATCAAACGTACTATGGCAAGGCCGCGCGGGCCGTATCTTGAAAGCGATATGCGAAGCTGACAGGGAGTGCCGACTGCTCGTAACTCCGCGAGCTGTGTTTTCGCCGCTTCGTTTGCGTTGAAGCGCCAGGCGGCACGAAGGTAAAGTCGCTCGCTGCTGCGGCTCTATTTAAGCTTGAGGAACACGGGGGACGGACGGACGGACAGACGGAGGGATGGACGGACAGTTTTCTCGTTGGGTAAGCATAGACATGCTTACGCATTTAAATGTACAACTGGATTGGACACCAGTACACTCGGCCCTCCCCGAAAATGACGCTGCGCACATCCGCGTACCGAGGATTTACCGAGCGGGACGCGGAAAGCCAGTCGGAGTACGGGGGAAGCCGATCGCAGCCTACAGGCCTATCACGAAACTACACAGCACTTTAGACTAAACCGCAGAACCTTCCCTGAGGGAGATACAAAACTAGATAAAGGACAGGAGATAGCGTGACGACGACTCCAAACAGAGACGTTCCCATGTCCCGTCCCGTAATACTTCTACTATCCATGGTCAATTCTCAAGCGTATGTAAGTGGTGTGATTTCCCGTTTGGCGATCACATCCACATCACGTGGGCGTCTGCCAAGCATCCGAAACCATCCTCAAATGCCATGAGTGCCGAGTGGTGCGGAGACCATGCTCCTCAGCTCCGACCCGAAGAGCCAGGTAACCGCCATCGTACGATCCGAAGAGATCGCCCTTGGCCAATTCCTGAGGGCCACCTAGTGGCGAGGCCAACACGAGAAACCCTATAGACCAATAAAAGTTATCCCTCCTCCTTCTCTTGGACCTTAGTTAAGTTCTTGTTTATTTGGTATTCACTGCTGCAGTCACGGTTCATTTATTTCTTTATTTATTTTCAATACCGCCAGTCGCTACATCGAGACCATATAGCTGCTGGGAATGTTATTACAACATGAACATACAACGTGATACAGCATATTTCAGAGAACAACAAGCTTGTATACGAAATACAAAAAGGAGATACGCTACATAATTGTAAAAACAGAATTTTAATATTTACAACCTAGCAGTCTATAACTTATTACAATTTAATACAACTTAAGAAATAAATATAAACAACGTAATATCAAGTTTACATGAACATGAGGATCGTTTTAGTTGTTTAGTGCTTATTAGTTTCTATCACGTTACAAAAGTTCATGATTCTATGTTAGCTATAAATGAGTCGAGGCAGTTCCACTCCCTAACGGCAACAGAAAAAAATGAATTTTGAGTTTCGGGGGATACTGCGGGAACTGCTGTTTTCGATCAGACTGGGAAAAAGAAAATGTTCCCAGTTCTGAGTTTCGGGGAAAACTCCGGGAACAAAAGAAAATGTTCCCAGTCTGATCGAAAACAGCAGTGCCTCATGCTGATCAGCATGTAGCACTTGCCCCAGGTACGGATTTAAAAAAGGAGGGTGCCGGGTTACTAGCAGGTATGGATGACGGGCTTCACCGCGTGTTTTAAGGCGAAAGTCTTAAATCTCTATGTTTCAAAGTCGCGTTGTGAGGTACTAAAAAAACGGAGCACGCCGGGAAAGGGAAACAGCAGCGCCGAAGGAGGGTTCTGCGAAAGGGCGATGGAGCGCCGTCGGATAGTTGAAGGAAAGGGCAATGGCGGCGCAGTAGGAGCGTGGACGGAAAGGGCAACTGTGGCGCTTGGGAGGGGGAGGGAAATGTTAGCGCCGGCGCCGGAAGACGTATGTCAGCGGCGGAAACGTTCAACGTTCAAGAAACGGCGGCAGCACGTTTGCAGCGCGCTCGCGCGCCTTGTATACGTCGCCGCGGGGCTCAGAGCTTCACTCCGCATCGCTGTGAGTGACGACGCACTAGGCCCTAGTCGCGGGCGCGAAATACCGAGAAAGTATGCCACGTCGGAAGAGGCTAGAGCAGCTCGGAGTGCCGCTCGTAGTAACTACCGTCGGGAGGAAATGGTTATGGATGAAGCTGCGGCAGTGGCCCGACGAGAGCAACATGCGGCCCTAATGCGACGCAGGCATTTCGGGAATGCAGAATTGGTGGAGAGAGAGGCCGCTGCCGCACACGCAAGACGGGCCACCATCAACCCTACAGACAGTGGCTGTAGGGTTCGCGCCCCACTTCTCAAAAGAAGTGGGGCGCGAACTGAGGGGCGCGAACACCAGGCTCCTGGTGATGGTGAGCGAGCGGAACGAGCTTCGCAGGGTACTCTCCCGGGGGCAGTCATACTAGGCTTTCGCCGTCAGATTCTTAGAAAGTTCTAAGCATCCCCCGTATTTCTTTTCTTCTTACTCTCAGAGCAAGGGTCCAAGGTCTGCAGCCGCCTTGGCTCTCTCTCTGGATCCCTTCCACTGATGCAGACTCGCCGACGCTGCATCCTATCTCCCACCCAGTCACAACCAGCGAAGGGATTCGCACCTTCATTTTGAAAGAACGTAAACGAATCTACCCTGCTGGCTCAGTGGCTAGTGTTCTGATGCTTAGCATGATGTCGCGGGTGTGAGTCCCGACCGTCGCGGCCGCATTCCGAAGGGGGCGGATGCGAATACAGTCGTGTATCTTAAATGCAGGAGAAGGAACCTCAGGTGCCCAAAATTTACCTGGACCCCTCCATACCAGCGGCTCTTATAGCTCCAATGTTACTTTGAGTTGTTAAACCCAATGATAAATCGATGAGATGAAGTCCTATAAGACGGCAATTTCAAGTATCGGTTTCTCGGACGGTGAGGTGGAACGTTGCATATAGGCTTCAATTGATTTATCCGCATCTTGACTATATAATCATTGTCGCTTGGCGTGGATATTTTGCCAAACGCATGAATGTTTAACAGATTGTAATGACGAGCCCAAACGTAATGTAGCGATAGCCACATGCGTGATTAACGAAATTGCCTTGAAAATTGCTCACTTATACATTGCGCTCAAACTCATGCACGACCGTGCGAAGTTCCACAAACAAACTTTTCGCTCGTTTGGCGCCACTCTTAGCTCTGCTTCTTCTGAGCTCCCGGTCGCTTGTCGATTCATAAGGTGGGCGAAGTGTCTGGCAATCCCGACAGCCCAATCGCCTTGCGACGCCAAACTCCGATCGAGACGGTGTACTGTATAGCCATTCCTCTCTTGGGTATACTGCTCTCAAC